>NC_079444.1:3682268-3717268 GCF_903798145.1 Danio aesculapii | reverse complement strand
TTTAGCGGTGTTAATCCCTTGACTTTTCCAAACCGCGGTAAACCTTGAAACCGGTTATCGTCCCATGCCTATAATAGACACCTAATAGACAACTCTGCTAAACTTGGGCTGTCAGGAAACATCTAATAGACGTCTAAGAATAGCCCAAAACTTGACTAGTGGTCAAATAGGCAGACTAGACAGACTTTATATGTGTAGTCATTCATTCCTTTTTATTTGATGACTAGGCTAGTTTTGGCCTATTCTTAGACGTCTATTAGATGTTACCTGACAGCCCAAATTTAGCCTTGTTTTAGACAACTGTCTACGTTTAGATGTCTATTAGACATCTTTTAAAAACAAAAAATGCTTGCTAGAGTGTGTGTGTGTCAGTTTGAGCTGTGAATATCACACAGACGATGTTCTCCAGCTCTCTGAATCTGACCCTTTCAGGCTTTGACCCTAATCGTGGTGTTTTGGTGACTGTCGCTTTAAATGCAAATGAGATTGTGCTCTCTTCAGAAGAGGGCGGAGCTACAAATGCATACGCATAAGCTAGCGACAGATGTAAAACAGCAGTGTGTGTGTTGTCAGGTGTGCGTGTGTGCTTCAGTGTGAGTGTGTGCTTCATGCTTTTGTCAGTCTATGTCGCTCCTGTTCATCTAAACCTCCACATCTAGAATCCTCTTAGTCTATGCTGACATTATCTTCAGCAGCTCAAACACTCTAATGGCTAATGGACAGACGGCTGCTTCTCACTCAGGGTTGCTGTTTATGCTAATGAGATGGTGAGATGAGCACTAGTGGGCGGTGCTTTCCCCCTCTGATGACACGTACAAAGGGAGAATGTCAATCAAAGTTTTTCATTCATCAAGTCTGACTATAATAAACACAATGAATTCATGTTTAACATTAGAGGCTGCTGGAGATATTCACACACTGCTGACACACACACTACTAGGTTTAAACCCCCCAAAACAGTCATTTTTGCATGATAGAGCCCCTTTAATACCAAATCAAGAGGACAGATGTGTTATTTCCAGCGTTGATTTAATCATTGGTTGATCTACAGTTCAGATTGTAATGTGAAACGGGATTTATTGTGGAGTGTTGCTGCAGTTTGTGACCCGAATGACCTGATGGTGTTTGATGAGGGTCTGCAGAAACACACACACACACACACACTTGTGTTTGCACAGCACAAACAGCCGTCACACACACAGATGAAATGAGGCCAGCATGTGAAGTGTTTCCGGCTGTTGTCTTGTGTCAGATTGCTGTCAGCACTGATCCAGGAATAAACAGTGTGTGTGTGCGTGTGTGTGTGTGTGTGTGGTCCACTACATAACACTATACAACAAATGGGGGCATTTCTTTGGTCTTGCATAGAAATTTGTTTTGCGTGTGTGTGTGTGTGTGTGTGAATGTGTGTTTTTTTGTGTGCTTTGCGTTTGTTTGTATGATTGATGTGCTTTTGTGTATATGAATATGTGTGTGTGTGTTGTGCGAGTATGTGTGTGTGTGTGTATGTGTAAATATGTTTGTGAATGTGTATTTTTTTGCGTGCTTTGCGTTTGTTTGTATGATTGGTGTGCTTTTGTGTATATGAATGTGTGTGTGTGTGTGTGTGTGTGTGTGTGTGTGTGTGTGTTGTGCGAGTATATATGTATGTATGTGTAAATATGTTTGTGAATGTGTGTGCGTGCGTGTGTATTTTGAGTTTGTGTGTGCAGTTTTTTTTGCATTTGTTTTCTCTGTGTGTGTGTGTGTGTGTGTGTGTGTGTGTGTTCATATGTTGTCCCTTTGTGTGTATTTTGTGCATGTGTTTGTGTGTAAATGTATGTGCTGTATATTGTGTGTTGTTTTTGTGTGTGTGTTTGTATGTGAATGGGTGTGTGTGTATTTTGCGTTCATATGTGTGGTTGTGTGGTTGTATTTTGAGTGTGTGTGTGTGTTTTGTGCATTTGTTTGTGTGTATTTTGTGCATGTGTTTGTGTGTGTAAACGTGTGTACTGTATTTTTTGTGTGTGTGTGTGTGTGTGTGTCTGGCTTGTATGTTGTGCCTTTGGATGTGTTTTGTACGTGTTTGTGTCTTTATCTGTGTGTTGTGCATGTTTGTTTGTAGTGCATAGGTTTGTTCTTGTGTGTGTGTGTGTGTGTGTGTGTGTGTGTGTGTGTGTGTATATATATATATATATATATATATATATGTTATGTGCATGTTAGTGTGAGTGTGTGTTCATATGCATGTGTTCACACAGTATGTGTGTGTGATTGTGTGTATGATTGTATGTATGTGTGCTCATACAGTATGTGTGCTGCTGGTCCTCTCAGCGCTGCCCTCTGATTGGCTGGATCTGCAGTAATTAACAGTCTGTGCTGTGCAATAATAATTGCAGTCTTCAGAAGAGCGGAGTGTGTTAATAATGGAGGAGAAGAAAAGGTTAGATTGCAGAGGAGCTTCTCTAACACTAAAGTGTGTGTGTGTGTGTGCGTGTGCGCGTGTGTGTGCGTGTGTGTATGTGTGTGTGTGTGTGTTCTGTTCAACCATGAACACTAAGGACTCCACAGCAAGTCAAGTCACCATTAACTCTGCAGTGAGGATCATTTACAAGCAGATTCATAATAATAAATGATCAATGATCATAAATAATCAATAAAAGAACAGAACATCCTCAAAGATGAGACTAATATGAAGTGGTCTGTAAAGCAGGTCTAACAACGAACTACCAATGAACATGTGCGCTTTATGAACAACACATTCAGTTCTCATTTGTAGAGCGCTTTCCACTGTAATGATCAGCTTCACTGAGCTCACGTTGCAAAAATCAGAAAGCTAATGTCTTGTGTATTGGGTGGAGAGTATGTAAACGTAGTAAACCTGCGTAATATATTTCAAAAATAGGAATACATGTTGTAAGAAATGTTTGTTTGCTAGTGCATAATCTGAAATGCATGTGTAAAAATCTGCCTTCCGATGTTCATTAGTCAAGTCTGAGGTGCAGTAAGTTTGACACCCAGTGGTTGAACTAGGTATTGCATTCCTGCTTTAAAGGGCACCTATGGTAAAAAATCTACTTTTCCAGCTGTTTGGACAGACATATGTGCATGTATGGTGTATAGAGCGTCATATTGGGGTGATATAAACACACCCAGTGCTTTTTTTTTCAATTTGACAACATAAAAACGGTGGACCAATTGGAGCGGTTTTCAAACCGACCGCAACTTTACGTAGGAGAGCGGTCCCCCCCCCCGCCCACCAATATTGATTGACAGGCGCGTCATCATATCCTCAGTTTGTTGATTCACGTCCGCCATTTTCAGCGTGAGTCGAAGCGATATCACTAAAGAAACACACTAGCTCTATTTTTAGATGCAAGGCTCATTGGGCTCAACACAAGATCAATATTCTCCACATTATCGCTCTAATCAGAATTATTGGTTGTATCTTTAGGTAGGTTTGCAAACATGTGTACTTATCATTGAGTCTACCTTATACTTCAGCCATTTGCATTCCTCGCGATCCCAGAAGCTCCCTGTGATCTTAACTAGCATGCGTTTTAGAATTCTAAACATCGGTTTCTATCAGGGTACACTCAAGTCGACGGCTGGGCGCCGCGGACCGCTGCAGAAACCTATGTTTAGAATTTAAAAATGCGTGGCGCGACGATTCGGGACACTTCATGCTTCTGCCGCGCTACAGAGAGTGTCTGGTGTGCCGTGTCGCGGCTTCGAGCGGCGCATCCGGTGCCTCAGTCAAAGTTAATTCAGTGTACGAATGAATGCTGTACGACTGAATGCTGTACCTCACACTCCAGCTCGTTCTCGCAGTCTGCCTGTCAGACTCTGTTGCAAACGCAGAGCGGGTGAGCTCATGGCCCCGCCCCCTTGTTACATTGGCGGGAAGCCGAAACTAATCCACATGTGAAGCAACACACCCATAAATCAGCGAACTGTGGACACGCCCCCAACATGACACTTTTTAACACATTATAATAAAAAAATCTGAATTGTGTTTTAAACCGAACCTAAACTGGCACACTCAGAGCAACCACAATATTAATATTACATCATAAAAAAGAGGTAAATTATGTGCCCTTTAAAGCACACGCAAGCGCAGGTTGCCAGATTGACGACACTAGCAGAAGTGTTCCTAACTGTCGAGCCCAAAGGCTGATTTGAATCGTGTTGTAAATAAAACCAGCGTTACGTGATATAAGGAATATTCTCCATATTAATGAGTTTTAGTCCTAACCAACATCTGAAATTTATATATTAGAAATGGCTTCAATTTCAGCTGAACAACAGAAAACTGATAATGATCAGCTGAGGTACAGCTCATGTGCGTTATTCAGTGTTAAATGCTAATAATGTGAGTTTGACATCACGTTTATTGTCATATACCGAAAGCAGCAGCAGATAGTTCAGCTCAGACCTGGAGGAATAAAATAAACCATGTGAGACTGAACTTCAGAACTGTGCAAACCAACACATATCAGTGATTCAGCATCTACATTTAATCATGTTAAAGAGGTTTAACATGCATTCATTAGATTATAAACCTGACCATTGTGCTGGAGTGCAGTGAGTGCACTATTCTGTGCTTCTGAATGGCTGTATTTACATGTCTGTCGTGTTTTGTCTGCTGCAAACAGCCAAACTGCTCATCACTGTGCATCTCGTCATGTAGTGTGTTGTTAAGACACAGGATTACAATATAACCTGCTCACCTAACGTTTATGTTCGTAATATTGATATTGTTTGCTAATTAATAACCTCATGTGGAACTCTGAATCTGCGTCTCATTTTAAAGTCTGCTACTGTCCACCAGAGGTCGCATTTCAGTCACGGACGCATGCTTTGAGAGCCTTCCTGACTGAATGAATGAAATATGCTGTTTTTGCACCATCTGGCAACCCGGGGGGCTGAAATATAATTGGCTAAACTGGCATTGGGTGGGTTAAAGGGACCAAAATAAAGGCAGCCGTTCCGGCACGTAATGCACATGTTGAATATCTGACTTCAGCATTTTGTTTCAGATAAACAAGAATGTTCACTGAGCATGTTTCTGAATATCTACACACATATGATGCTGTTTTTATGCTTTAGAAGAGTCAAACACTTACACACAGCACATTTTAGAAATTGAAAAAAATTTCGAAGGCGTATAATATTCATTTTTATTAAATTACCTTTGTTATTCATTCATTCAGGCGTTCATTTTCCCTCAGCTCAGTCCCGTATTTATCAGAAGTCGCCACAGTGGAAGGAACCGCCGTTTATAATTCAAATGAACACAGTTGAAACTCTGATTGTTTTGGCATATGTTAAGCTCCATAATTGCATGAACTGATGTTGACCAATAAAAGGTTGAGCTGAAAAGACAACAGTGAGATCAATCAGGTTTGAGTGTGTCCAGTGTCCTCTGTGTCTGACTCATCGGCTGTGCCTCAATCTGCCACTCAAGTGCACTACTGAGGGAGTCAACTGTAGTACACTGATTCAGTCACACCCTGGAAATCGCTAGAATGCAAAGTCAAACCGGCTGTGTGTGTGTGTTTGTGTGTGTGTGTGTGTGTGTGTGTGTGTGTGCGGTCAGTATGAATAATTGATAGCGAAATGCTTTGGTCAGATTGATTGGATCTGGCCGTCTCCATGGCGATGAGTGTGCGCTTCATCAGGTTAAGCTGACAGCCTTCAGTGCTTGATCTGATTTGGAGACCCAGGAACCATTAGCCAACCCTCACACTTACAGACACACACAAACACATACACACAGAGAATGAGACGCACACACTTATACACAGAGAGCGAGAGACACACACACAGACACACACAATTACACAGAGAGAGAGAGATACACACTTATACGCTTATACATTACACACGCACACACGGTTATACAGACAGAGAGAGAGACACACACAAACACACACACACAAAATTACACAGAGAGAGAGAGACACACTTATACGCTTACACATTACGCACACAGACACACGCACACACGGTTATACAGACAGAGAGAGACACACACACAAACACACACATTAAAGAGACACAGACACACACCTATACACAGAGAGAGAGACACACACTTATACACTTATGCATTACGCACACAGACACACGCACACACGGTTATACAGACAGAGAGAGAAACACACACATTAAAGAGACACACACACACCTATACACAGTCGCCTCACAGCACTGCTAGCAGAAAACAGTGCAACATGTTAAACGCATGAGTGTGTGTGTGTGTGCGTGTTCAGGAGAGCTGCTGGAGTCTGATGAAGCTGCTGCAGAATCAGGTTGGAGAGCTGAAGGTGGACACGGAGAACAGCAGCGCAGCAGCAGTGGAGAACTGCACTGAAGATGGAGAGCGAACAGTTGGCGCAGGTACACCACAGAACACACCACTATACTGACATCACACACACAACACCACCATACTGGAGAATTCACCCCCATTCATGGATTATCTCACGGTGCATCATGGGATAGCGTAGCAATTCAGAATCTCGCCGGAAGTAGTCGGTCATCCAGGTACTTCTCGCATACTGTTGAATTCTATTGCTACTCAGCTCGCGTACTGTTTTAGTGTACTATGGGCAGGGGCGGGGGTAGTGGAGGTGGGGGGGGGGGGAGTTAGGACGATTCTAAGGGCCCATACATTTAGGGGGCCCCCACACACATAATAAAGGGCCTGCGAAATCCACCCCCCCCCACCCCAACGCTCTGCACTTTCATCTGTAATACTCCACCTACCCCCCCTCCCAACTTTGATCCGCAATACCCCGACCAGTGGTGGCCAGCGGCGCCCCTGAGTATGGGTCAAGCCAAGGTCTCCCTCAAAAAACACGATCAATATATTTATATTTCCATACATTCATATATTCATTGCCTTCCTCTTTAATGTGTGTGTCTTTGGGTGTGTGTGTGTGTGTCCATCTATATGTGTGCGTGTTTTGTCTCAGGTTTCTCTGAGGCTCCTGAGGGCCCGTCTGACTCCTCCGTTCAAGGTGAAATCTCCTCGAGGGCCGTTTGCCCCGTCCGGCTCACCGAGAGACCCAAATCTGCTGGTGAGCGACTCTCTCACACACACACACACACACAATATAACACAATATATATATCTCGTAGGCCTCCGTCGGTCATTTTTTGACCATGGATGACGTATCCTAATTCTTATCTTGAGGCATGACTGATTGTCTGAGACGGCGTCGTTGGTGGCTGAAGAGGCCAGTTCGGAGAGGCAGTACGAAGTCGCAACGATAGGTGGCTCCCTAGCTGTCGCTTGTCCTCCGACGCACACATCATGTTCTATACACACAGATATTGGTGTTGTTGGTTTATGAGGAATACAGTATGTGTAATGTATTTATACTGTAGAAACCGCTTAGTACTTGTCCCTTCCTCTAAACCCAGCCCGTATCAAACCTGTGGCTGAATCTGAATGCCAAAAGACCTCATTAATTCTGCATGTTAAGTGTTTTGAGTTACAAGGACATCAGGAACGTTCTCAAAAACCACACTAGTAGAGTACAGCTAGGTCATACCCTGTCATTATACACACATATACATATACATATGTATGATGCTAGAGGCCGTGGTCTTTAGCCTCCTTGTTAGAGCAACCGACTCCCATGCGGAAGATCGCCGGTTCGATTCCAGCTCAGAGCGGGTTGGGTGGTGTAGGACTGGTGGGGTTGCATATATATCTTTGTGCCTATGTGAATATTTTTTGGCAGTGAAAAGGTTAAAGCAGAGACTTATTGACCCCCCCCCCCCCCCCCCCCCAGCTTCAGTGTGAATACACACGTCTGTGATACTGAACAGAAGAAAGACCCACTGTGTTAAGAGCACACACACACACAAACATTCACACAGATACACATTCACCCGCACAAGTGCACAAACTCGCGCTGACACATGCACACGCACACACACACACAAACTCAAAAACAGACACACACTTCGACAGATACACATTCAGTCGCACATGCCAACACACACACACACATATTCTCTCTCACAAACACACCGGCACAGACACTCACAAACATACACACACACACACTCTTCCACAAATACACATTCTATCGCACATGCGCACACACATACTCTTACAAACACACACACACGCTTCCACAAATACACATTCTATCGCACATGCGCACACACATACTCTTACAAACACACACACACGCTTCCACAAATACACATTCAATTGCACATGCGCACACACTACTCTTACAAACACACGCGCGCACACACACACACACACACATACACACACACACACACACACACACGCTTCCACAAATACACATTCAATCGCACATGCACACATACATACTTACTCTTGCAAGCACACACACACACACACACACACACACACACACACACACACACACACACACACACACATCCACAAATACACATTCAATTGCACATGCGCACACACTACTCTTACAAACTCACACACACACACACACACACACACACACGCTTCCACAAATACACATTCAATCGCACATGCGCACATACATACTTACTCTTACAAACACACACACACACACACACATCCACAAATACACATTCAATTGCACATGCGCACACACTACTCTTACAAACTCACACACACACACACACACACGCTTCCACAAATACACATTCAATCGCACATGCACACATACATACTTACTCTTTCAAGCACACACACACACACACACACACACACACATGCACAAATACACATTCAATTGCACATGCGCACACACTACTCTTACAAACTCACACACACACACACGCTTCCACAAATACACATTCAATCGCACATGCACACATACATATTTACTCTTACAAACACACACACACACACACACACACACATCCACAAATACACATTCAATTGCACATGCGCACACACTACTCTTACAAACTCACACACACACACACACACACACACACACACACACACACTTCCACAAATACACATTCAATCACACATGCGCACACACATACTTACTCTTACAAGCACACACACACACACACACACACACACACACACACACACACACACTTCCACAAATACACATTCAATTGCACATGCGCACACACTACTCTTATAAACACACACACACACTCTCACACACACACACACACACACACACTTCCACAAATACACATTCAATCGCACATGCGCACATACATACTTACTCTTACAAACACACACACACACACACACACACACACACACACACGCGCTTCCACAAATACACATTCAATCGCACATGCGCACACACATACTTACTCTTACAAACACACACACACACACGCACACACGCTTCCACAAATACACATTCAATCGCACATGCGCACACACATACTTACTCTTACAAACACACACACACACACACACACACACACGCTTCCACAAATACACATTCAATCGCACATGCGCACACACATACTTACTCTTACAAACGCACACACACACACACACACACACTTCCACAAATACACATTCAATCGCACATGCGCACACACACACACACGCACACACATTCAATCGCACATGCGCACACACATACTTACTCTTACACACACACACACACTTCCACAAATACACATTCAATTGCACATGCACACACACACACACACACACACACACACACACGTAAAGTACAATCAGTCTGGCATATGTAAAGGTGGTGTTGTTTTGCACACGTGTGTTCACAGTTCACACACACACCACTGCACTGAACACAGGCACACACTCCTCACGCTTCTGAATCATCTCTCCGCTGAAGAATAATGACCTGAAAATGTCAACAGCGATCACACGCTTGTGTTTAGGTGTGTGCTAAACAGTTGAAACCTCATTACTGGCCTCAGATTCAGATCTTTAATTAAATATTTGATTTCTGAATGATTTTAACCTCATTCATTTATTATAATTTCAATCCTTTTCCTCATTTAACTTCAGTAAATCATCCTCATTTCTTTTGCTTTTAATCTAAACTTTATATTTTTGAAGATGCAACCCATTGCTGGGAAACACCCATACACACTCATTCACACACTCATACACTACGAACAATTTAGCCTTCCCAATTCACCTGTACCGCATGTCTTTGCTATTATAAGTGGGGGGTTTTTCATGTAATTCTCTGGTTGGCACTTGTAAAAAAAACGCCACCATAAGCCATTAGGCTATTAGGCCTACCCATCATTTTAATTATTTATTTACTTTTTTTCAGGTTACATTTTTAGGGTCATGAGCTTACAAGTCAAAATAAAATTGAGATGCTGACTTTATTTTAGCCGTTAAAATAGGCCTACAGTATGTTTTCTGGTGTTTAATTTTGCATGAGCAAGTAGCAGCGTAGCCTAAATTGCGTCTCTTGTTACTAGGCTAACATCAACCGTATCCTCAGAGGAGGAGATTAGTCTGTCGATACTGAAATGTGTATATTCCATACAGAGTGTGAAGCAGATTGGTTAGTTGTACTTGCATGAATCACGGTGCGTTCAGGGCATTCAGAAAAGTTCATATGTTTTTCAACTAGGAGTGCCTGGAAAATGCACGCACATCATGTGTGAAACACTTGCATACCATGTGCGCGTCGTGCAAGTCACGCACTTCCATTGGAAATGACAAACTTACACCCTAAGCTTTTTGGCATTCCTTCCAAGGCGCACTCTCAGCAGCCACATTTTAATAAAGCTTTTGACTTCATATCGAAACTTCACACCAAACTTTTTTTATCGTTATTGACAATAGTTCCGTCAATAAGTGATGTTTATAAACAAATTTCGGGAGGAGCACGCGCAGAAGTTTCAGTATCAAATACGTCATTGACAATTATTCTATTATCCAATCAGTTCTTGACCAAACCCCTATATATACCAAAGCTGTCTTACCTGCAGCATCTTACGACTTTAGCATCCCTCCACCACCCCGTCACCTCACCTCTTAAGCATTACAATCCCGGGGGGAGCGTTCTGGGGCCGGGCTAGATACTTCGCTCGAATCCCTATTCCTCTCTGTTTCCTGATAAGAGGAATAACTCGAGTTTGGGTGTCTTCCCCGAGCTCAGAGCCCTCTCCCGGACAGCACGCCAAATACGCTTTATTCTGAAACTATTGTAAGTATGAACTCGTGAAATACTGAATTTATCACCCAGCTCTAATTTCAGTGTTCATTCTTTAGATTATTGTCATGTTTCTGTTGACTAAATTAACACTGCTTTACTCATCCAGTGTGAAAGCCACTTACTTGGCAGTGCGGTGCAACCTAATTAATTTTTTGGCTTTTTCAATATGCCTTGTTCGGTTAATAATTTTCGGCATCAAATAATTAGGTGCATCCCTAGTGCTTTGTCAGATGTTGTGTCAGTATAGTTAATACTCCTCACTGTGGCTCTCTCTGTGCAGGTGATGTGTGTGTCGGGGGCACTCGCATCGCAGTTCCCCGCTCTCTCTCTGCACCGTATCCGCCACTAGAGGGCATCGCAGAGGGTATCTCTGAGGATGAGCCGTGGATCTGGCAACCCAGCGAGGACATCGATGAAAATCCCACCACAGACGACTACAGACAGGCACAGCACGTGGAAACCTACATCCTCGGACTGATTCAGCGGCGCTCTCCTCCTGCCAGACCCAATAAACCTCGCACAAGCCTCAGTCCCGAACCCAGAGCGGTGATCCGTCAGAGCAGCTTGAGTCGAAAAGAGCCGCCGTTTGTCCCAGAGAGACTCGCATGGGCTGAAGACGAGTGTGCAGGAGTCCGCTATCCCAGAATGCACACATCTCTGGATTTCCCTTGTGGAGCTCTGGATCTCAGTAGCAGTGAAGCAGAGTCTCCGCAACACTTCCACCAACACACACACACACTCTCTCCATCCTCTGATGAGCTGGTGAACGCACAGTATATCCCTGCACAGCCATGTAGAGCTCAAGCACGACCCACAACCTATAAATCCCCCAAATCCTCTTATTCGCCAGAGAGGAAACCAAGAGCCACACCTAAGAAGTGTCGGTTTACAGAGGACAAGAATGCACAGAAGAAACCCGGACGAAAAGCCTGTCGTGCACAGTCTGAGAACAGCCTGCTGGGTCAGCGAGGAGTTTCAGAACGCAGATATAATACAGTGGAGCGGGACGCAGTGCGGAGCATCCCGAAAGCCAGACGTAGCTCGGGCAGACGTTGGCGATCTACTCAGGAGCTCAGTCAGGATGAAGCAGAGATACCCAACGAACAGCCAATCAGACGCTCCCGTAGAGCTCGACCCGTCTGCGGATACACCCATCCCACAGCGCATCACCCCCAGCCTCCGCTCCGCGAGTACACTGCTCTCCCGGGAGAGTCCGAGTCCAGCCTGAGCGAGGCCGAGTCCCCCGGCTCCAGCTCTCTGTCCAGCGACTCTGATGGAAGTGGGGGATTAGTGTGGCCTCAGCAGCTCCACCCCCAGCCGGCTCCGACCACACAGTCACACCCACCCGGACACGACCTGCAGCCCAAAGCCTTCGTGAAGATCAAGGCCTCACATGCGCTCAAGAAGAAGATCCTGAGGTTCAGAAGCGGATCCCTCAAGGTCATGACCACCGTGTGAGAGACGCAAACACACACAAACTCTCACCTTCAGGTTCCTGAACAGAGTTTAGGTGGCGAACAGGACATACAGATTATATACGAAAAGGTTGTTTAGGGTCTACTTCAGTAGGTTTACATTCATTCTTTCATTTTAATTTGACTTGGTCCCTTATTTATTTGGGATTGTTTTACACAGCCAATTTAGTTCATCAATTCCCCTATAGCACATATGTTGGACTGTGGGGGACACTGGAGGAAACCCACGCCAACACAAGGAGAACATGTAAACACCACACAGACATGCCAACTGACCCCGTTGGGACTCGCACCAGTGACCTTCTTGCTGTGAGGCCACAGTGCTGACCACTGACCCACCATGCTGCCTCTGGTTTACATTCATCCAAAGTAAATAAAGTAAATCCGCTGCAGCATTAGCTCTGTTCTCACAGTGTCTGAGATGGTCTGTTATGTGGCCTTACTCATTCTGTTGTGATTGGTCAAATGCCCCTACTCTGCTCACCCTACAATGCTATAATTGATCAGATAGCTTTACTGTGATTTGATTGGTCAGATTGCTGTACTTTGCTCTGATTGTTCAGATGACCCTACCATGCTCTGATCGGATGGGTGACTCTACTCAGACCTACCATCCTCTAATTCAATGGCCTCAAACTCAATTCCTGGAGGGCCACAGCTCTACAGAGTTAAGCTCCTACCACCTCTATCTCACACCTGCTTAATAGTCTCTAGTAGTCTTGGAGACTTTGATTGGTTGAATCAGCTGTGTTTGATTAGGGTTGGAGCAAAACTGTGCAGAGCTCCCTCCAGGAATCGAGTTTGAGACCTAACTCCTTGAGACCTTGAAATGCTCTAATTGTTCAGGTGACTCTACTCTGCTTCTTTTCAAGTTGTGATTGGTCAGACGACCATACCTTGCTGACACTATCACCCTCTAATTGGTCAGGTGGCTCTACTGTGCTCTGATTGGTCAGGTGACCCTACTTGGCTCTGATTGGTCATAGGCACCCACTCTGCTCCTTCTCAAGTTGTGATTGGTCAGATGACACTACCTTGCAGGTCCTACCACCCTCTAATTGGTCAGGTAGCTCTACTGTGCTCTGATTGGTCAGGTGACCCTACTCAGCTCTGATTAGTCATATGCACCTTCTCTGCTTCTTCTCAAGTTGTGATGGGTCAGATGACCCTTCCTTGCTGACCCTACCACCCTTTAATTGGTCAGGTTGCTCTTCTGTGCTCTGATTAGTTAGGTGACCCTACTCAGCTCTGATTGGTCATATGCACCTACTCTGCTCCTTCTCAAGTTGTGATTGGTCAGATGACACAACCTTGCTGACGCTACCACCCTCTAATTGGTCAGGTGGCTCTACTGTGCTCTCATTGGTCAGGTGACCCTACTCAGCTCTGAATGGTCAAATGCACCTACTCTGCTTCTACTCAAGTTGTGATTGGTCAGATGAGCCTACTCCTCTCTGATTGGGCGGGTGATGCTACCGTGCTCTGATTGGCCCTACCTTGCTCTGATTGGTCAGATGGCTTTATAGTGGTTCATTGCTCTATAGGTCAACAATAACAGGTGTTACAAACCTGGAATTGTGCAGAAAGTACAGCTGGCGACTGCTGACTACTATCCTGAAAGCGTTTACCCCTAAGGAATACAAATTAGAGCAAAACTACATATTTTCATCTGATGATCAGGATTGGGTCGATGACATTTCCCTGTTGTGTGGATTTTGGTTCAATTGCAATCTGTCTTTCCTGATGAATATTCTGTGACGTGGTCAGTTCAAAGTCATTAATTCCTGACCTCTGAATGTTGCTTATCTGGGATAACACACAAAGATGGCCACACGGACTCATTTTCAGCTGTAAATTTGAACTGAAGATGGTACACAGCAAGGCTCATTCTGAGATGCTGATGCACAGGACTCTGTAAATGCAAAGACACACACTCATATGATAATACCACACATGTACATATCTGTAAATGTTTCCTATATTTATGAATGTAATCTGTAAATAAAGACCTGGGACCACGTCTGCAAACATCCACAAACACAGTCGTGTCTTTTCTTCTTTGAGCCTCAAGTGCTGGAATCTCTTTCTTCTGTTGAACACAAGCTCTTCACAAAGATCTGATGCTCTAGATCACTGTTAAAGTCACAAGTAGCATCGATAAAATCACAGGTAGTGTCACATCCAAAAAATAAAAATGTATTTGAAATATTCGCAATAAGATATATATTATGGATTTAAAAAAAACAAACAAACAATCTTGTGCTTATCTTCCTACCTCCCGTGCCTAAAATACCCCTCTAAATGTGCATTAAAATAGTTGGATTGAAACACAGCTGCTGGCCAGTCTTGAGTTTGAGGACAGTTTTTACTCTTGCAGGAGTGTGTGTGTGAAGCGTCAGTGTTTGTGGTGTGGATGATGGGCTTTTCAGACCCCTGTTCTTCAGCAGTGAACATGCGGCGTGTTCGCATAAACAGAGACGTGCAGTAATGAGATCCAGCTGTGGCATTAAGGGAACAGAGACTCACGCTCCACATATTCTCTGTTCTCCTCTGCTGCTCAGTTAAATCGCCTTTGTTGACATTAAACTACATTACTTCACATGAACTAACAATTAGGCAACACTCCTAAAGCATTTATTCATTTTAGCTTATGTTCATTTAGGCAATAGTGAATATATACCATCCAGTGTATATGTATATCTTTGTGTATACACTCACCGGCCACTTTATTAGGTACACCTTACTAGAACCGGGTCAGACCTCTTTTGCCTTCAGAACTGCCTTAATCCTTCATGGCAGAGATTCAACAAGCTACTGGAAATATTCCTCAGAGATTTTGCTCCATATTGACATGATAGCATCACGCAGTTGCTGCAGATTTGTCGGCTGCACATCCATGACGCCAATCTCCCGTTTCACCACATCCCAAAGGTGCTCTATTGGATTGAGCTCTGGTGACTGTGGAGGCCATTTGAGTACAGTGAACTCATTGACATGTTCAAGAAACCAGTCTGAGATGATTGGGGCTTTATGACATGGTGTGTTATCCTGCTGGAAGTAGCCATCAGAAGATGGAGACACTGTGCTCATAAAGGGATGGACATGGTCAGCAACAATACTCAGGTAGGCTGTGGTGTTGACACCATGCTCAATTGGTACTAATGGACCCAAAGAAAATCTCCCCCACACCATTACACCACCACCACCAGCCTGAACCGCTGATACAAGGCAGGATGGATCCATGCTTTCATGTTGTTGAGGCCAAATTCTGAGCCGAGCAACCGAATGTGGCAGCAGAAACGGAGACTCATCAGACCAGGCAACGTTTCTCCAATCTTCTATTGTCCAGTTTTGGTGAGCCTGTGTGAATTGTAGCCTCAGTTTCCTGTTTTTAGCTGACAGGAGTGGCACCCGGTGTGTCTTCTGCTGCTGTGGCCCATCTGCCTCTGACTGAAATTTGCATTAATGAGCAATTGGACAGGTGTACCTAATAAAGTGGCCAATGAGTGTATTTTACAGTTCAGTAATTCATTAGTATAGTGCAGGGGTCACCAAACTTGTTCCTGGAGCGCCGGTGTCCTGCAGATTTTAGCTCCAACCCTAATCAAACACACCTGAGTGAGCTAATCAAGTTCTTACTAGGTGTACTTGAATCACCCAGGCAGGTGTGTTGAGGCAAGTTGGAGCTAAACCCTGCAGGGACACCGGCCCTCCTGGACCGAGATTGGTGACCCCTGGTATAGTGGAAGGCCTTCTGTTTTTTTGCGACGAATCCAGCATCAGTAGGTTTTGGGAATGACGAGGTATATTGAGCTGTTCTTCTTTACAATAGTGTTCAGGTCACTACGTGATGCTGGTGGAGGAAAACCTTTCCTGATTCGCTCCTCTAAAACACCTCAAAGTGCTCAATAATGTTTAAATCTGGGTACCGCGCAGGCCATGAGAGATGTTCAACTTCTCTCTCATGTTCATCAAACTCCTCTGTCACCAGTCCTGCTGTGTGTATTGCTGCATTATCATCCTGACTCACCACCACATTCAGGACACGATGTTTGACCCATTGGGTCATGAGGTCTTCCAGAATGGTTGGGTAGTCCTTGGCAGTGACCCATCACCTATTTAGCACAAGTATTGGATCAAGGAAATGCCATTATTGAGCGCAAGCCATCACTGATTCCCTCCATGCTTCCCTCTGGCCATCAGCAGTGTGGGTGGGACTCTTCTTTGGGGCTTCTCCACACTGTAACTCTCCCGGATGTGGGAAAGACAGTGAAGGTGGACTCATCAGAGAACAATACATGTTTCAAATTGTCTGCCAACTTATCCAGCAAATGTTTTACAAAGCAGATGCCCTTCCAGCTGCAACCCAGTATTGGAAAGCACCCGGAAGAAACCCACGTCAACACGGGGAGAACATGCAAACTCCATACAGAAACGCCAACTGAGCCAGCCGGGGCTCGAACCAGCGACCTTCTTGCTGTGAGGCCACAGTTTAACCACTGAGCTACCGTGCTGCCCTCTTCACCAACAGTGTGTCGTAAAAAGAATATGCATGGTTGTTCAACCAGACAGACAAACACACACACACAGACACTGAGCTGCAGAAACCAGCCAGAACCAGCACTGAGAATCAAGAGGAGATGGAGAGCACAGAGTTCAGTGTGTGTGTGTGTGTGCGCGTGTGTGTGTGTGTGTGTGTGTGTGTGTGTGTGTGTGTGTGTGTGTGTGTGTGTGTGTGTGCGTGTGTGTGCGCGTGTGTGTGTGTGTGTGTGTGTGTGTGTGTGTGTGTGTGTGTGTGTGTACTCGGAGTGAATGTATGTGGTTCAGTGTATTAATGTGTGTGTGTGTGTGTGTGTATGTGGTTTAGTATTGTGTGTGTGTGTGTATTAATCTGTGTATGTGTGTGTGTCTCCATCTGGAGGTGGTTACAGAGGCATGTTCCCCTTCAGGGCCAGATCCTGGAGCATTTCCTGTGTGTGTGTGTGTGTGTGTGTGTGTGCGTGCGTGCGTGCGTGTGTGTGTGTGAGAGCGAGCGAGCGAGTGGATGAAGAGCAGCAGTGGAGGAGAAAGAAAGAAGGAGTGTATTAATGTGCACATCTGGACTGCATTAGCAGGACTGCAGACGCCATCTCAGATCAAACACACAACTGCACAACCACTGACCTGATCCTGAGACTCTCCAGACCTACAGTACTGCAGACACACACACATGCAGACACACACACGAACACACACACACGTGAACACACACACACTTGCACAGACACTGACACACATGCAAACACACAAACACAGATGCAAAGATATGCAGTCCCACACAAACTCATACGCACGTGAACACACACACTTTTACTCACTCACATTAATACACACACTCACATCTACACACATTTACACACACTTACACACACACAGACAGATTATCTCTCGCTCTCACACACACACATTCATACCCACTTACACAAGTGCACACACACATTTACACACACTCACACGTACTCGCATCTATACACACACATTTACACACACACTTATACTCACATTGATACTCACATCTACACATACACAGACAGACACTCTCTCTCTCACACACACACACACACACGCACACATCTACACACAGACACAAACACACACATACGTGCACACACACATTTACACACACTCACATTAATACACACACTCACACCTACACACACACACACACACACACTTATACATAAACAAACATGCACAAACACACACGCACACTAACTCACTCACATTAATACACACACACAGACAGACATACTCTCTCACACACACACAGACACAAACACACACTTACACGCACAGACACACACACACACATTTACACACTCATTAATACACACACTCAAACCTACACACATTTACACCCACTTACACACATACACACACACGCACACAGAGACAGACACACTCTCTCTCTCTCTCTCTCTCTCTCTCTCTCTCTCTCTCTCTCTCTCTCTCACACACACACACACACACACACACACACACACAGGAACAGTGAGAGCAGTGTGCAGGCATGTGATTCTCGCTCTGGCTCGACTCCCAGATTGTGGTATGAGTCTGTCCAGCACATCAGCCTCAGTCAGCGCAGTGTGTGTCAGAGTGTCTGCGTGTGTGTGTGTGTGTGTGTGTGTCAGGAATAACAGTGTCCTTCAGGAATGTGAAGCTTGCGTCTGCAGTCATGAGATGTTTAGTCTGCAGTTCTGCTCATTATGAAGCAGGAATTCTGCTGCTCTCCATCTCGCTTATTACTGTGTGTGTGTGCGTGCGTGCGTGTGTGTGCGTGCGTGTGTGTTCTCAGAGTCAGTAAACAGTCTGATCGTCACATCACACTGTCACTGACACTCAGAGGAGGAGAGTGTTGTGCTGATTCCTGATTATACACTGATGATGATGAAGATGAAGAAACCACTGCAGACTCTGATCAAGCAGCCCTTTTATTACTCAAACTGTTTTACTTCTGTGTCTTTCTTGCGTGTGAAGCACTTAAAAACAAATTATTATTATGATTAGAATTACTATTATTATAATACACTCACCGGCCACTTTATTAGGTACACCCGTCCAACTGCTCGTCAATGCAAATTTCTAATCAGCCAATCACATGGCAGCAGCTCAATGCATTTAGGCATGTAGACATGGTCAAGACGATCGGCTGCAGGTCAAAGCGAGCATCAGAATGGAGAAGATATTGGAGAAACGTTGCCTGGTCTGATGAGTCTCCATTTCTGCTGCCACATTCGGATGCTCGGCTCAGAATTTGGCCTCAACAACATGAAAGCATGGATCCATCCTGCCTTGTATCAGCGGTTCAGGCTGGTGGTGGTGGTGTAATGGTGTGGGGGAGATTTTCTTTGGGTCCATTAGTACCAATTGAGCATGGTGTCAATGCCACAGCCTACCTGAGTATTGTTGCTGACCATGTCCATCCCTTTATGAGCACAGTGTCTCCATCTTCTGATGGCTACTTCCAGCAGGATAACGCACCATGTCATAAAGCCCCAATCATCTCAGACTGGTTTCTTGAACATGACAATGAGTTCACTGTACTCAAATGGCCTCCACGGTCCCCAGAGCTCAATCCAATAGAGCACCTTTGGGATGTGGAGGAATGGGAGATTGGCATCATGGATGTGCAGCCGACAAATCTGCAGCAACTGCGTGATGCTATCATGTCAATATGGAGCAAAATATCTGAGGAATATTTCCAGTAGCTTGTTGAATCTCTGCCACGAAGGATTAAGGCAGTTCTGAAGGCAAAAGGGGGTCCGACACGGTACTTGTAAGGTGTACCTAATAAAGTGGCCGATGAGTATATATCACAAAGCATGGGACAATACTAAAATAATAACATAAATAACAACAAAATGTAAAACAAAACATGAACAAGTAAATAAAGATTAGAAATATATAATATTTAGATTATATTTTGTTAAAAATATTGTTTTTGAAAAAGATTAAAAATTTCACACAGAGGCCATGAGCATGTGTTATTAGACCATGGGGGGACCATATGTATGGGGGAAAATGCTTAAAAGGTAAAAATAAAGAGATTAAGTAATTAATAGATAATTAAAAAAATTATAGAAAATTTACATTATTAAATTATACGTACTGATATTTACTGAAATAGTTTTTCTTTTATTTATATGAATCATGTTTAATCATATTTTTGGATAAAATATTTGATGATTAATGATATTATTAATATTATTAGATTATTTTAAATAAAATATTTATTTGTTCTTTTATCATATATATATATATATATTAGCTCATATATATTTATTAATTGTATTATATAGTCAATATAGGATAAAAGAACAAATGAATATTTTATTGAAATAATCTAATAATATTAATAATATTATTAATAATCAAATATTTTATCCAAAAATATGATTAAGCATGATTCAAATAAATAAAAGAATGAACTACTTCAGTATAAATAAATAAATAAAATAAATAAATAAACAAATATACAATTAATGCAGAAACAGGTTAATTATTTACACCAGGGGTCACCAATCTTGGTCCAGGAGGGCCGGTGTCCCTGCAGGGTTTAGCTCCAACTTACCTCAACACAGCTGCCTTGGTGTTTTAGGTATACATACTGTAGTAAGACCTTGATTAGCTTGTTCAGGTGTGTTTGATTAGGGTTGGAGCTACAATCTGCAGGACACCGGCCCTCCAGGAACAAGTTTGGTGACCCCTGATATACACATTTAATAAAATTGTAGATTTAAATTAAATAAACAGTACAATAATGAATAGATGTGTGAATTTTAAGCTTTTAAGACTTTAATATTTCTATCCTATATAAGGATAATATTTCACAATGTTTATTCGGTTTTTATTCATGGGATGATGTCGATGTTTTTGAGCGGTTTAATACAGGGCTGGGTGCTCATATATACAGGATTACAAACCCCTTATTTTAATGAGTAACCTGCAGCACATATATGGATATATTATATTGTATATATTATATGCATATACTGTAAATATATTGAATAAATCTCACACTCGGTTGAATCTGATCTCTGCTGTCGGTCGGTGTGTGATCAGTCAGTGCACTGGCGCCCTCTGGCGGATTAGTCTGCACATGCGCACATTATAGAGTGACGCGCCGCGCGCTCCCGTCCATCCATCTGCGCGCTCCTGCTCTGCTGACAGCAAAAAACTCGTTTTACGCTCGGTGTGTTATCACGACCGTCTGATTTCAGCTCGGGAAGAGTGTGTGTTCATCTAGAAGTGTTACTGTCTAAACACTCGCTTCTGTGGTGTTTGTAGACTCGCGGGAGTGACGGAGTTGGACTCTTCTTCTTTCTCAGGACTGAAGGATCGATCAGTCGAGCTTCGGTGATCGATAACAGACCCCGGTGAGACGCTCTTCTTCTTTATTAAACTGTTCTGAGATCTGTACAGCTGGAGGATCAATGTTTTGGCCTGTTTGAGTTATTATTAATGTGTATTTCATAACTTTCAGGAGACTCCAGAAACTCCCCGATTAATAATAGATGTGAGTCACACACACACGCACACACACACGCACACACACACACACACTTGTATATTTTCTTGTATGTTTTCATACTTGTATACTTTATACTTGTACAGACTGTATATTATATTCCTCTACCATTTAGTCCCCACGACGTAAGAAATACAGGGTATATAAATATACACAGACACACATATTATTGGTGGTTTATGGGGACTCACATAAGCTAAAATATTTTAGACAGTAAAAACAGCTTATTGTATGTCCTCATAAAACACTTCGAGGTTGTAATATTTAGGTCATAACCATGTCATTGCACAGACCTCTGTCCTTGTAAACCACCAAAACCAGCACACACACACAACTGTGTTTAAAGCCTTTGCATAATAAAAATATGAAACCCCCCCACCCGAAATGTGCTAATTATTAATACTATTAATAGTCATGAATACATAATAATAATAAAACTTTAGCTTGTAGAGGAGTGCATCTGCATAATGTTGCATGCATGTTCTCCCCGTGTTGGCGTGGGTTTCCTCCGGGTGCTCCGGTTTCCCCCACAGTCCAAACGCATGCGCTATAGGGGAATTGATCAACTAAATTGGCCATAGTGTATGAGTATGAGTTTGTATGGGTGTTTCCCAGTACTGGGTTGCATCTGGAGCAGCATCCGCTGTGTGAAAAATATGGAATAGTTGGCGGTTCATTCTGCTGTGGCGACCTCTAAAATAAAGTCTAAGCTGAAGGAGAATGAGTGAATTAATGCGTCTCTGTGACTGTTGTTTTGACAGATGGAGGCGGTCCTGCAGCGGCTGCAGACGCTGACCCCGGATGAGCTGAGGGAGCAGCTGAGGGCCGCTGGGCTCCAGTCGGGCCCCGTAACACACACCACCAGGAGCCTGTGGGAGAAGAGACTGGCTCGAGCGCTGCTGGAGGAACACACCGACTCAAACACACCGCATTCTGGGAGAGCACTTCCTGTGGACCAGCCCGAGCAGCCAATCAGTGTGCAGGAGACACAGGAAGTGAGGGAGGAGAGCTCAGAGACGTCCACTGAGGGGTCGAGTGTTTATTATGGGGTGTGTGCTAATCCAGACGAGCCCTCCATAATAACAGGTCAGTTTAGTTGATCAATTCCCCTATAGTGCATGTGTTTGGACTGTGAGGCGCACCCGGAGGAAACCCACAGCAACACCGGGAGAACATGCAAACTGGTGAGGATGCTGATAGCTGGTGTTGTGTGTGTGTGTGTGTGTGTGTTTGCAGGCTTTCCGCTGGTGTTTGTCAATCAGACGAAGGCGCTGAAGGCTGTGATGAAGCTGAAGGACGCTCGATTCAAAGCCTTCGCCAGCAGAGCAGAAGCAGAGAACTTTGCTAAAGGTTTATTTGGAGGAAGAGATTCACCTCACAAACCCTCTGCAGAGAAGCACAGCACTGCGTCTGTCACAGGTCTGACACACACACACACACACAATCACACACACACACACGCTCATGTTTGACTGTGTTCAGTGCAGATGTAGAGAAGGCTAATGAGTTCAGGAGTCCGCGCACACAGGATCTGACGGCTACGCTACGCAGGACAGTGGAGACTGGAGACCAGGAGGCTTTCAGAGAGCTGGTGTGGACAAACCCTCGCTTCCTGATCGGCTCCGGAGACAACCCTACTGTCCTGCAGGTGCGCACTGGTTTGGGTGGTTTACTAGGACATAAATCTGTATAATGATATGGGTATGACCCAGATATTACAACATCAAGGTGGTTTATGAGGACGTTTAATGAGTGTTTTTTACTGTATAACACAGGTTACACATATGGCGAGTCCTCATAAACCACAAATACCTGTGTATGTGTGTGCAGGAGGGCTGCAGATATAATGTCCTGCATGTTGCAGCGAAGGAGAATCAGGCAGGAATCGCTCGTCTCCTGCTGGAGACGCTGGAGGACCCGGAGTTCATGAAGCTGATGTACCCACAGGACCAGGAGAACATGCTGAGGCAGCGCATACGCTATATAGTGGACCTGTACCTGAACACACCAGACAGAGCTGTGGGTCACACACACGCAGACACATGCATATTCACTCCCATTGGACATGTACTTGAACACACTGGACAGAGCCATAAGTCATTCATAAACACAATTATACACTCTCACACACACACACACACATACTCCATCTGATATGAGGTGTGTTTTCCCCTCAGAGTAACGAGACGCCGCTGCACTTCGCCTGTAAGTTCGGCTGTCCGGAGGTGGTGAATGTTCTGTGTTCTCATCCGTCCACCGACAAACACTGCAGGAACAAATACGACCAGCAGCCGGCCAGTGTAAGACACACACACTCAACACACTCACTACACACTCAACACAAACTTGCCACACTGCTATATTACATTTTAATTATTTTTATAATAGTGTAATCTGACTACTTTTCAATTACTTTTGGATTACTTTTATTGTAACATGATATGACTACTTTTGGATTACATTTAGATTACTTTTATGGTAAGTTAATCTGACTACTTTTAGATTACATTTAGATCAGTTTTATGGTAGCGTAATCTGACTACTTTTGGATTACATTTAGATCAATTTATGGTAGCGTAATCTGACTACTTTAGATTGCATTAGATTACTTTTATGGTATTGTAATCTGACTACTTTTGAATTAATTTTGGATTACTTTTATTGTAACATATTATGACTACTTCTGGATTGCATTTAGATTAATTTTACGTTAAAGTAATCTGACTACTTTTAGATTACATTTAGATTAATGGTAGCATAGTCTGATTACTTTTGGATTACATTTAGATTACTTTTATGGTATTGTAATCTGACTACTTTTAGATTACATTTAGATACATTTTATGGTAGTGTAATCTGACTACTTAAGATTACATTTAGATTACTTTTATGGTAATGTAATATGACTACTTTTGGATTAGATTTAGATTACTTTTATGGTAACATATGACAACATTTGGATTACATTTTGATTACTTTTATGGTAAAGTAATCTGACTACTTTTGAATTACATTTAGATTACTTTTATGGTAAGGTAATCAGACTACTTTTAGATAGCATTTAGATTACTTTTATGGTAGTGTAATCGGACTACTTTTGGATTACACTTTGATTAATTTTATGGGATTGTAATCTGACTACTTTTGGATAACATTTAGATTACTTTAATGGCAGCATAATCTGACTACTTTTTGATTCATTTTGGATTACTTTTATTGTAACATGATATGACTACTTTTGAATTACACTTAGATTACTTTTATGGTAGCGTAATCTGACTACTTTTGGATTAGATGTAGTTTACATTTATGGGAACGTAATCTTACTACTTTTGGATTACATTTAGATTAATGGTAGCATAATCTGACTACTTTTGGATTACATTTAGATTACTTTTATGGTATTTTAATCTGACTACTTTTAGATTACATTTAGATAAATTTTATGGTAGCGTAATCTGACTACTTTTAGATTACATTTAGATTACTTTTATGGTAATGTAATATGACTACTTTTGGATTAGATTTAGATTACTTTTATGGTAACATATGACAACATTTGGATTACATTTTGATTACTTTTATGGTAAAGTAATCTGACTACTTGTGAATTACATTTAGATTACTTTTATGGTAAGGTAATCAGACTACTTTTAGATAGCATTTAGATTACTTTTATGGTAGTGTAATCGGACTACTTTTGGATTACACTTAGATTCATTTTATGGTATTGTAATCTGACTACTTTTGGATAACATTTAGATTACTTTAATGGCAGCATAATCTGACTACTTTTGGATTAATTTTGGATTACTTTTATTGTAACATGATATGACTACTTTTGAATTACACTTAGATTACTTTTATGGTAGCGTAATCTGACTACTTTTGGATTAGATGTAGTTTACATTTATGGGAACGTAATCTGACTACTTTTGGATTACATTTAGATTAATGGTAGCATAATCTGACTACTTTTGGATTACATTTAGATTACTTTTATGGTATTGTAATCTGACTACTTTTAGATTACATTTAGATACATTTATGGTAGCGTAATCTGACTACTTTTAGATTACATTTAGATTACTTTTATGGTAATGTAATATGACTACTTTTGGATTAGATTTAGATTACTTTATGGTAACATATGACAACATTTGGATTACATTTTGATTACTTTTATGGTAAAGTAATCTGACTATTGAATTCCATTTAGATTACTTTTATGGTAAGGTAATCAGACTACTTTTAGATAGCATTTAGATTACTTTTATGGTAGTGTAATCGGACTACTTTTGGATTACATTTAGATCAATTTTATGGTATTGTAATCTGACTACTTTTGGATATTATTTAGATTACTTTAATGGCAGCATAATCTGACTACTTTTGGATTAATTTTGGATTACTTTTATTGTAACATGATATGACTACTTTTGAATTACACTTAGATTACTTTTATGGTAGCGTAATCTGACTACTTTTGGATTACATTTAGATTACTTTTATAGTAACAATCTGATTACTTTGGAGAACATAGCATTCATGGGAATGTAATCTGACTACTTTTAGATTACATTTAGATTATTTAAATTGCAACAATCTGATTACTTTGGATAACATTAAGATTTCTTTTGTTACATAATCTGACTACTTTTGGATTACATTTATATTTCTTTTATGCTAGCCCTTATTTGCCGTCACATTTTTAAGCAGGACAATCTTGTGCTATTTTGACAGATCTAAAAATGATCTTCATTCTTTATCTGCAACAAGAGCCTCAACAGCTTCAGTTTAAAGTGCAATGATGGACATTTAATATTTACAATACTCACACAAATATACCTCCCTGTTAGTGTTTCAAACTCAGATGATGGTGTTAATGTAATATACACCATCTCTTCTGGAAATACAGTACATAAAGATTCACATAAACTAAGCATTAAAATTAGGAGAATCGATGAATTCTTAATCAACTTACTGCCATTGTGTAAATAATATGTAATCATGTAATCCATAAAATGTAACTAATCTGAATACAATTACAAAGTGTGTGTTAGAATGATTACATAATCCGCACGTTGTTACCCAGGACTGTGTGTTTTGTTTATCAGGTGATCTGTGAGCGTAAGAACAGAAGTAAAGAAGTGAAGCAGAAGATTCTGCAGTATCTGGAAGGTGTGTCTCCATCCTGACACTCTCTTTGACACTCATCTCTTTAAAGTACACATGAAATTAAACTAGCCATATTGATTTTGTTAGCTCACGTCGCTAGTTTTGTGCTGAAGAATTCATTTGTGCATGTCATTAAAAAAGAAAATAGTTTGCCCCTGTAATCTTTAATTGAAATCTGCTAATGCATTTCCTGTTTGTGTTCAGTTAAATTATCAGATTAGGTCTGTCTGAGGTATTGGGCGTGGCTAACATACTTAACCACGCCCCTCCATGAGAAAGGGTGAGGAGGAGGAGTCTGGTAGGTTGTAATAACTCTCCCCAAACCCTTTTCCCCATCTTTCTGAATGAAACGCCTACTTTACTTTATCCAATCAACTCGCAGTAGAAAAAAAGAAGCCACGCCCACTTTTTGCTCATTAATATTCAGTTTCTCAATGAACGCTGTCAAAAATACGGAAAAAATAAATAAAACAGCTGCAGCTTCCGGTTCATGCGGTCTTTAATGTGTTGTGTCACTATTGGGTTTGCTCTTTTTATCGCAGACAGGTATTATGTGCCATTATTGCGGGCCGAAGACAACACTCTGCATCCGGTGATCGCCGCCCCCTGGTGTCCTGGTGCTCAGATGTCATGTGACCAATCACACGAGCCAGACAGACTACTGGACAGTCCCAAAAACCCCATAATGACCATCAGGGCTTTTGTTGGGCCTCTGAGTTCTGCAAAGGTACTTTAAAGACATCAAAGTTTACAATGTTTATTTTATACACATTGTAATGCTTAAGGTGAACAATGAATAAGTGCAGGTTAATTCACTGTTAAAAAATGTTTGTTTTGGTAATCTTCAGTCTGAGCATCTGCTTCTGTGTTTTGATTGGCTCCTTCTCTAATTATGTCAGTTTGCCTCAGTATTCTTAGCCACGCCCCTCTTACTGTTAGCTTGCTATGGGGGAATGATGTGCAAAAAGAAAGCCCCGCCCCCTACTCAATATTCAAGTTCAAAGTACATCAACATACTAAAATAAAAGTCTCAGCAGACTCTCAAACAAACTCTTGGACATGGAATGTCACCTCACTGGGAGGCAAGGAGCCTGAGCTTGTGCAGGAGGTTGAATGATACTGACTAGAGATAGTCTCACCTCCATGCGGGCTCTGGAACTCAACTTCATAAGCAGGGCTGGAATTTCTTCTGCTCTGGAGTTGCCCACAGTGAGAGGCAGTGGGCTCGTGTGGGCTTGCTTATAGCTCCTCAACTCAGAGTCAGAGGGATGTTTTGTTGTTGGACTTCTGTGCTAATCACAGTTTGTCCATAACAAACACAATGTTTGAGCAGTTTAACCCTTATGTAAGGGTGTCCGTGGAGGTACACAGGGGATGCAGGGGTGTACTCACCCATCACCCAAGCTGAAGACACTGAGGTAGTTTGCAAGCTCCTCAATGGCAAAGCAGCGGGGTTGGATGAGAGACACACTGTGAACCTCAAATCTCTTGGCTGACACATCTCTACAATATCGCATGGAGGTCGGGGGCAGTACCTCTGGACTGGGCAACTGGGGTGGTGGGTCCAATTTTTAAGAAGCTAGAACGCAGGGTGTGTTCCAACTAAAGGGGGATCTGAGAAAGTCTATGTCAGGGTCCTGGAGAGGAGGATGAGATAAATGGTTGAACCTCAGATCCAGGAGGAACTATGCGGATTTCGTTCAGGCCGTGGTACACTGGACCTGCTCTATACCCTCTCTAGGGTGCTCGAGGGTTTATGGGTGTATGCCCAACCAGTCCACATGTGTTTCGTGGACCTGGACGAGGCATTCGACAATGTTCCTCATGGCATTCTGCAGGTGCTCTGGGAGTATGGGGTCAGAGGCGTTCTGTTAAAGAGGCGCTCTGTCCTTGGATGAACAGAGCAGGAGTTTGGTTTGCATAAGTCAGACTTATTTCCAGTGCATGTTGGACTCCGGCAGGGCTGCCGTTTGTCACCGGTTTCATTCATAATTTTTATGGACAGAATTTCTAGGCACAACCTAGGGCCGGAGGGGGTCTGTTTCAGGGACCACCAAATTTCATCTCTGTTATTTGCAGATGATGTTGTTCTTTTGGCTTTATCAAACGAGGTCCTTCAGGGACCATAGGAGCACTTTGCTGCAGAGTGTGACGCGGCTAGGATGTGAATCAGCACGTCCAAGGCCGGGGTGCCCCACTGGAAAAAGGTGACTTGACATCTCCAGGTTGGAGGAAAGTCCTTACCCCAGGTGGAGGGTGTCATGGGGTTTTGTTCACGAGTGAGGGAAGGATGGAGTGTGAGATTGACAAGCAGAACAGCAAGCAGCAGCAATAATGGGGTTGATGTACCGGTCCGTTGTGGTAAAGAAGGAGCTGAGCCAAAAGGCAAAGCTCTCGATTTACCGGTCAATCTACGTTCCTACTCTCACCTATGGTCATGAGCTTTAGGTCCTGGCTGAAAGGACAAGATCTTGGATACAATCGGCTGAAATGACCCTTATATATAGGGTGAGGAGCTCTGTCACCCAGGAAGAGCTTGGAGTAGAGCCGCTCGCTGCTCCTCCACATACAGAGAAGTCAGCTGAGGGGGCTTGGGCATCTGTTTCGAATGCCTCCTGGATGCCTACCTAAAGAGGTGTTCTAGGCTTATCCCTCCGGGAGGAGGCTCCAGAGAGACCCAAGACACACTGGAAGCACTATGTCTCTCTGCTTGCCTGGGAACACCTCAGGACACCCTTGAGGAGTGTCTGGGAGAAGGAAGTCTGGGGTTCTGCTGAGACTGCTGCCCCTGCAACCCGGCACCGGATAAGAAATGAATGAATTTAATGAATGAATGAATTATTTTATTTGTAAAGTTTCTCTTGTCACAAATTGCAATAATTACAATACTTGTTGTTCTACTGTAGCATAAAGGAAACCTAAGGTAAAGGAATTATGTGTTTCCTGCAGGCAGAGGAGTTTCAGAGACGGTGGAAAACACCGCCGCGGGAGCAAGCCGAATATTTCCATCAGATCCTGAAGTCTGACGCAGAGCGCGGAGCGGAGAGAGTGGGCAGGTGAGCTGATGCTGGACCACTCTCCACACACACACACACACACACACACACACACACACACACACACACACACACACACTGTAACTGAAGGCCTGCTGTGTCCACAGAGAGCTGGCGCATCAGCTGGGCTACACGTGGGCTGAACACTGGGCTTTCCTGAGCGCATTCACTGACCTGTCCAGCAGAGATGGCCTGAAGATGCTGGAGGAACACCTGAGTTCAGGAAACCCACGGCGGACACACTCTCCTGCTGCACACACAGGTGCAACAACATCTGCTTCATTAGTGATGTTACACCCTGTCCTAACAACACACGACTCGGCACCATGGCACACTATAAAATCTCTCTTCCATGTTAAAAGGTGTTTTTGTCCTAACTCTTTGTGACGGCGAGGCACAATACTTCTATTTTACAGCTGCTCTCTATTTCCATGGCAGAACAACAGCATAAACTGCTGTCAGTGTTAAATGCTCTGAGTGTGAGTTTGTATGAATTATTGTTGTACAGATTCACAAAAATGATGCTATGTTGACGTTAGTGTCCGCAGCTGTATCCCTTCTAGACTTCACTGCAGTGGAATGACACTAAAGCTCCTCTTGACCTGATGCAGGAGCTGCTGGAGATGCTGGAGCGGAGCGTCCGCCTGTGTGCGACCTGCTGCAGGAGTTTGAGAAGGTGCTTCAGTGTGGAGGTCAGACTGATGGAGAGAGCGAAGACGAGGTGTTTTTCACAGCAGACGAGGACTCTGATGATGCTGGAGGATCCTGGATCTGCAGAAGGGTGGAGCAGGATCACCCTATCAGCTCCTCGGTCAGCTCCTCCTGCTCCTCATTTAAATCAACGCAAAGCACGACTGCAGATCGAGACGCAGCTGAGGTGTTCATCACTGGGTGAGCTGTGCACACTGCTCAGACTACATTGTGCTTCATTCAGGGTTCGTTTGGGGGCTTGACGTATTCTAGCACTGCATTCCACTCCACATTACTATATTATAGAATAATATACCAAATAATATATGATATAACGTGATGCTGTATAGGAATGTAAATCTGTAATCTTGTAAGTGCTGGAAAAGTTTGAAAATGCACCTGGAAAGTGCCTAAATTTGTCTTTGGAAAAGGTGTAAGAAGCTGTTTATTAACTATGTTTTTTGTTTATTTAGTTATTCTCCGAGCAGACTGGACCATGAGGTTCTGCTGGCGCTGAATGATGTGCAGATTGACCCGCACACGTATCCCACTGTCAGCAGGTGGAGGAACAGGGTGGTGTCTTACTCTCCATCACAGAGACACAGGTAGTGTTTACTAGATCTGTAACTCACATTCAGAGTGTTAAAGTCCGCATAAACCAGAAGCTGCGACTGTTTTTTCTTTCCATATTATGACGCAGCTCCTTGAGAACTGGAATATTCAATGAGTAAACAGTGGGCGGGACTTGTTTTTCTACTGCGAGATGATTGGATGTAGTAAAGTAGGCGTGTCATTCAGAAAGATGGAAGAAAGGGTTTGGGGAGAGTTATTACAACCTACCAGACTCCTCCTGCTCACCATCACTGTTTAATGTTAAAACCAAGCGGCAACCTCCCGCTCTCCCTCGGGAAGCCAATACGGAAGTAACTGAAACTGCAATTCATCAAAATTCCGCTAGTCCTGGCTCCATAATAGAGCAAATTGCAATTGAGCCCACTGTTAGAATGGCCAACTTTACAGCAGAAAAAAAGGTGTTTACAGCCTGGTACAAAGAACGATTTTGGTTCATATAGCTAATATTACCCTCCATGACAACTGTGAGGGGGGTGAATTTTTTTGTAACTCATCCATTTCCTTTATATTAGGTTATATTAAGTTTGCATAATTAAGGGTGTGGCCACTTGAGTGACAGCTAGGTCTCGCTGGTCGCCGTCACTTCACCTCAGCTGAATCCGGCAGATTAGCCACTGATCTCGGCATATTCATCGTATTTTTGTGTTTTTTTTATGTGGCTTTACACAGTCAGCTGCCTTTTGGACGTATTTCTTACAATTATCAGATGATGTGGGATGCTGTGTGCACTTAATTGTGCGCATAAACCGTTAACGTGGCCTCCGTTTCCCATGTGAGTAAAGTTATATACTTGTATACCATCTCTATAAATGTGTGTGTTTTATTTAAGATCATTTATCATTAATATTTTTCTTTAGACCCGTAAAGCACTCCAGAATGTGACAGATTGATTAGCTGTAGGCTCTAGAATAGTTATCTGAAGCGTTGTCATACAGTGTTATGCTGGAGTTCATCAATAGTCTTACATTTACTAACACACACTATATCTGAAGTGTTTGGACGTATTTCGCGTTTTCCTCCTGTAGAAAAACGTCATAAGAACAATGTTTAGTGGCTCAATGTATTACTACAGTGTTTTTAAAAGTCTAAACACTTTATTGATATAGTGTACAGCTAAGCACATGTGGTCAGAACACAAACGAGTCGCAGGAAATAAAGTATCAAGCGTTTCTCCCAAAGTAAAGTCTGTCTGCCAGGTCTAAGCAAAGTGCCAGCAGGTGTCTGTAACTCCGCTCACTCTCCGCCTCTTTGCCCTTGTTTGGTATCCCGCCATGGGTGCGATGACGTGCGAACAAAATGGCGACGGTTGGCCGCGCCTACTTGTAGCTTCTTTTGCAGTGTTCAGAAACCTATGGGTGACGTCACGGATGCTACGTCCATATATTTTACAGTCTATTGTTAAAACTGACAGCTGGAGGGGCGTGGTTAAGTGTGCTAGCCCCGCCCAATACCTCAGACAGACCTAATCTGAGAATTTAACTGAATAAAACAGGAAGCGTGTTTTCAGATTTCAATTGAACATTACAAGAGCAATTGTTTACTCTCAATGACATGCACATAAACTGTTCAGCACAAAACTAGCAATGTGAGCTAACATCATCAATATGTTTTTGTGATTTCATATTTACTGTAAAGATGCAATAAGTACTGTAGGATTAAAGGTTACCAGATCAAAGTCCCTGTAAGGCAAGTCATTTCGCTCAACATCTTTGAAATGCCTCTCGTCGGTCCTGTTTGAATCAAATTCTCCAAAACAGTTTGCCAAGCTGATGGTTTGGAATTAACCAATAAAGTTACACATCAGCTGTCTCTTTAGTTTCATTTCTAAACATTAGAATCAAACAAAATCAAATTTTTTCAGATTACCTGAGCTAATGCGCTCTCAAAGGTAACGAGATCACGACACCAACCTCATTTATGTCTGTTTTTGTTCATGTGTTATATGTTTATGACCATCCTCTGAATAACGACCATCTGATTGCGCTGGTCTACAGAAGTAATCCTTATCTAGGTCTTGATGGAGAATCTCCTCCAGAAATGACAGCGACTCTTTTAGGTTTGTGGCGTTTGAGTAGTTGCTGTCATGTGATGTGCGTTTGACAGAACAGACTGTACTTCGCGTTAGTTTCATACAGATTACAAAACCAGAGAACATTTGTTTTCAAGTGTAGCTAGTTCATTTAAAAGTAGAGATTTCAAGCTTTCTGTGAATATGTTTCACATGTGTGTGAAGCAAGTATTGGCAGAGATTGCAGTGTGTTTACTGACCTCAGAGGATTCATAATGAAGCTGCAGAAACTGTCATAAACACACGTCTGGACATAGCTCCTCCCCCTGATATTCCTCCAGCTATATCTTCAGGATATATTGTTTTTTCCTTCACATGAAGTGTTCTGTATGTGTGTGTTTTCTCTGAATTTTCAGCTGGCCTGCAGTTTCAGTGCTGACCCCAGAACAGTGGAGCTCAACGCCTGATAGGCTGAACATGTCGAGCGGCTCTCCCAGACTCAGACACCCGCCTCACTGTGACCCTCAGCTGCTCCTGTTCAGCCCCACAAACAAGACCTACAGACACATTTAAGAAGAGGTTCAGTCACAAACACTATACAAACACACACACACACACACGTACAAATGAATTCAGAATTATCAGCCCCCCTGTTTATTTTTTCCCCAATTTCTGTTTAACAGAGAGAAGATGTTTTCAACACATTTCTAATCATAGTAGATTTAATAACTCATCTCTAATAGCTGATTTATTTTATCTTTGCCATGATGACAGTAAATAATATTAGACTAGATATTCTTCAAGACACTTCTATACAGCTTTAAAGTGACATTTAAAGGCTTAACTAGGTTAATCAGGTTAACTAGGCAGGTTAGAGGAATTAGGCAAGTTATTGTATAACGATGGTTTGTTCTGGAGACTATCGAAAACTAATATAGCTTAAAGGGGCTAATAATATTGAGCTTAAAATGGTGTTTAAAAAATGAAAAACTGCTTTTATTCTAGCCGAAATAAAACAAATAAGACTTTCTCCAGAAGAAAAAATATTATCAGACATACTGTGAAAATTTCCTTGCTCTGTTAAACATCATTTGGGAAATATTTAAAAAAGAAATAAAAATGCAAAGGGGGGCTAATAATTCTGACTTCAACTGTACATACACACACACAGACACACACAAACACACACACACACACACACATATATATATATACATACATATATATATATATACACACAGGCACACACACACCAAAATACAGACACACTCACAGACACACACGCATGCACACACACAGACAGACGCACACACAAATGCGTGCACATGTGCGCACACACACACAAGCTATGTTTCCATCCAAAAATGCGAATGAACTTTCAGCGTTTCCATCCAACGAGTCAAAGCGAACAAAATCGCCACTTCCTGATTAACTGGCGCCAAATATTAACAGTTAAAACTGAATTTGCAGCAGTAAGAGAAGCTGCGTCAATCTTTTCTTCATCTAATAAATGACTTGCGCCTCAGAAAGCAATCCTGACACGCAGTGAACGCGCGGTGGCGTTTGAAGGTGTCAGACGCGGAGCACAGACGCTCTTGATTCTGGAGGTCATTGATAATATAATAACACTAATACTTAAACGGTCAGGTGTTTTAGAATGACCAAAACAACAGTTCGGATGGTTTACAGTGTGCTCAGCCTGCTGGTTTCTCCATTTACACACATTTTCATCATCACATGATCTCTTAT
>NC_079444.1:3644768-3677268 GCF_903798145.1 Danio aesculapii | reverse complement strand
ATCTATTTGAATGCACTCCAAATAGACTTTTTAAATGCTTTTTAATTAATAATTTTAATTAATTTATTTATTTTGCAAAAATTTAATTATTTATACATGTTTTTGTTTAAAAATCACCTCACATCAAATTAAGTTTCAGGTTTTTTTCCTGTAATTTGATGACTGGAATATATTTTTTGCCTTTTTACAGACGTGTAGTTTATGCTTTTTCAGGACAAACCTTTTCATAATTCCTGAGAATGTGTTTTTGTCCAATAATGAACATATGAAGCCACTATTAAAGAGTGTGTTGTGGCACTCCAATAGTATTGACTGTTTAAAGGGGCAGTTCACCCAAAGATGAAAGTGTACTCACTATTTCCTCTGTGGAAGTGCTTCCAAACATTTATGAGTTTCTTCCTACTGTCGGAACAGTAAAGAAGATATTTTGAAGAATGCTGAAAACCGGTAACCATTAACTTACATAGAAAAAAAAACAACACTATGGAAGTCAATAGCCGCGTTTCCACTATCGCGCCTAAAGCGAGCGAGCCAGGGCGAGCCAAGGCCAGTCGCGTTTCCACTATCACTTCCGGGGCGTAATCGGGCCAAAGCGGGGCTTCCTTGGGGCCAGCGTCCGGCCTTTTTCGGCCCGCCGAATACCTTGGGCCAAGGAGGGCCAACTGGGGCTTCGGGGCGGGGTTACGTACAAAGGCGGAGTTTTCCTGTCAGGTAAAGAGGAGACACGATGCTTTCTTCCCTTACATTTGTTTTGCTATCGCGCTTGATCAACTCACTCGCCTTGCAGCCAAAATCTGTGTTCGAAGTAAATGCGGCCGAACTCGAATGTCCTTATCCAGGGATCGCTGTCTGGCCTTACACCAACAGACCACAAACAGTAAAAAAGCAATCGCTTCGGTGTTCTCCATCTTCCAGCTCTCGTAGTGATGCCAGGTTGTGTTTGTGGTTATAATTTGAGTTTTTTGTTCCCGCTGAAGTGGGCGGGTTGTGTGACGGGTTGTGTGACGTTTGATTCGGGGGACGTTCTGGGGGCGGTGTTTGCGTGACGCGCTGCGAGCAACTAGCCCGACAGTGGAAACGCGACATGATTTCGGCCTCATTTCTCAACCTCCCGGGCTATTGGCCCGGCCTGGCCCGATTAAAGCCCTGGCTCGCACTGGCCCGATAGTGGAAATGCGGCTAATGGTAACAGGTTTCTAGCATTTTTCAAAATGTCTTCTTTTGTGTTCAACAGAAGAAAGAAACTCAAACAGGTTTGAAACAAGTGAAGGGAGAGTAAATGATGAGCGAATGGTCATTTTTGTGTGAACTGCCCCTTTAAGAGCGAGAGTGTGTGTTCCAGCAGTGCGGGCGGTGTTTTTGAGTGGATTGTGTGCGATTTTAATCCAGCAGTGAAAGTAGGGCAGTGAGCCACTGTACAGCACTGCTCACACATACACACTTATTACAGCATTATTATTATTAACACACAATACACACTCATGCGCTGCGCTGCTTATTAACCATTCTGCATCTTTAACACAACACAAATAAAATGCAAAACAGGGAACATGAAAGGTAATTAATAAATAATAAATAGTAATGAAGGCGTATTTCAGAAGGGTGCTGTGGCTCCGGCCTGATGTGGTCTGACCTTTATTCGTCCCAGATTGTGTGTTTGTGTGTGTGTGTTTGTGTGTGTTGAGCTCCAGCAGATGGGAAGTTCAGGATTAGGATTTGCTCCTGGTGGCGTTTGTTCCTCCGTCTGGAGAGTCGGGTGTGGATGATGAAGCAGCAGCAGCACATCTGTCAGACATCCCAATTCACCGCTAAAACTAGACCATGACAATCGACAAATATTGGGCATCAGTCCTTCATTTGGAACTTAGGGTGACACGGTGGCTCAATAGTTAGCGCTGTGGCCTCACAGCAAGAAGGTCGCTGGTTCGAGTCCCGACTGGGTCAGTCATTGGAGGAGTCTCTCGGAGATTTAGATTGAAACTCTGTAGAGTGCGATTGTGAGTCGGGGTACGACAGAGATGAGGATCCAAGTGCACAGGCAAAAGTCAAACAGGGACAGACAGGAGCATGCAGGTAATCCAAACACGTGGTCACAACACAGGCGAATGGTCAGGACGAGGCAAAACAATGTAAACAGTTAAGCAAAGGTGCAAGGCAAGGCTTCGTAACACTTACCTACAGTTCACAAGACTCAACCAAGATGTGTGTGCTGTGTTTATAGTCTGGGTAATCAGTCCTCACAAGCTGGACCAGGTGTGTGAGTGCAGGGAATGATGGGATTTGTAGTTCATTTCAGTGGTAGAATTGTAGTCCGGGTGATGATGCATGTTTTCCAGCGATCTGCAAGGCCTAGATCGCTGATGATTGTGACAGCGATAATATGTTGTGCTATACTCAAATACAGAAGGTGGTGCGGTGGCGTAGTGGGTAGCGATGTCTCCTCGCAGCAAGAAGGTCACTGGTTCGAGTCCCGGCTGGGCCAGTTGGTGTTTCTGCGTGGAGTTTGCATGTTGGCGTGGGTTTCCTTCTGGTGCCCCTCATGTATGGGTGTTTCCCAGTACTGGACGGGCATCCACTGTGTAAAACAAATGCTGGAATAGTTGGCGGTTCATTCCACTGTAGCGACCCCTGATGAATAAAGTAAGCTGAATGAATGAATTATTTCTTATGCATGATATTGTTTGTGAAGAATTTGAGCGCAGATGGTCATAAATCAGCGTGCGTCCATAATCCGCTGATAAGAAATCAGGATCTTGATGAGAAAAGCCTTTGTCCTCACATTCAGATCATTTATTCCTGACCTATATATCCACTGGCGGACTCACTGTCCTCTCGCAGCATCAGTCTGCTTCCTCTGAGGATTATTACGTTTATTTTAGAGACACAAAATATGAAGTTTGATGTAATAATGGCGTGGAGCTGAATATCCACAGGTCTGACCTGAGACCAGCTGCATTCATACAGTAATTTGCATCTGCTGTGCCACTTGCTGTATTTTATAGCAGGTACGCACACGCTTACTGTTGTTACAGCCGTGTTTACACACATTCGGAATTATTTGATCAGGATTAGATTGATGAGAAATAACAGCACAGCATAACCCATTATAACATAACACATTCATTCATTCATTTTCTTTTTAGCGTAGTCCCTTTATTAATCCGGGGTCGCCACAGTGGAATGAACCGCCAGCTTTTCCAGCACGTTTTACGCAGTGGATGCCCTTCCAGCCGCATGTCTGGGAAACAACATAACATACAACGTTACAAAATAACATGAGATAACAGAGCAAAACATGACACAACATAACATAATTAATTCATTTTCCTTCGGCTTAGTCCGTTTATTCATCAGAGGTCGCCACAGCGGGATGAACCACCAGCTATTCCAGCATATGTTTTAGGCAAGGCAAGACTAACTTTATTTATAGAGCACAATTTTACACAACTGTAGTTGATCCAAAGCGCTTTACAATAAAATAAAATATTTAAGAATATAAAATAAAACTTGTTACAAAATATAAGAAAAGGAAATGTACAGTTGAAGTCAGAATTATCAGCCCCCCTGTTTATTTTTCTTTTTATGTTTAAAGGAGAGCAGATTTCTTCAACACATTTTTAATCATAATAGTTTTAATAACTCATTTCTAATAACTGATTTATTTTCTCTTTGCCATGATGACAGTAATTAATATATGACTAGATATTTTTAAGACACTTCTATAAAGCTTAAAGTGACATTTAAAGGCTTAACTAGGTTAATCAGGTTAACTAGGCAGGTTAGGGGAATTAGGCAAGTCATTGTATAACAGTGGTTTGTTCTGTAGACTATTGAAAACAAATATTGCTTAAAGGGGCTAATAATATTGACCTTAAAATGTGTTTAAAACAATTAAAAACTGCTTTTATTCTAGCTGCGGTGCAAAGTTCAATCTTGGTGAACTCTGACCTGCGAAATCGCATCACTTGACTGCGTGAGACCAACCGAGGATCAAAACAGGACCTCTCTGGACAGAAATTTAAAGCATGGAGCGATCGCTCGCTTTTATAATGTCTAATCATCTTGTTTAATCCCGCCCCTTTTCACAGCGCCGCACGACAGAATTTTGCACACACAAAGCCCGGTGTGACCGCTAGCTTTATTCCCGGCTGCTTTGCGCTCGTCCTGTCTTGATTATATGATTAAACACGTGACTACCGGACATGTTAATGCGCGCAGCTGTCAATCAATATTGGTGGGCGGGGGCACCGCACTCCTACGTAAAGTTGCGGTCGATCTGAAAACAGCTCCAATTGGTTCATCGTTTTTATGTTGTTAAATTAAGAAAAAAAAGCACTGGGTGTGTTTATATCACCCCAATATGACATTTTATACACTATACTTACAGACATTTCTGTCCAAACAGCTTGAATAGTAGATTTTTCACCATAGGTGCCCTTTAAACTCATCCAAGGATGGAGAAATCCTGATGTTCAAAGGGAGACTGTTCCAGAGCCTTGGGGGCGCAACAGAAAGCTCGATCACCTTTTGATTTGCAGCGAGACCGAGGGACAGACAAAAGTTACTTAATGGTCTACAAGCTATATATGGCCTAATGCAGTGTTTCCCAACCCTGTTCCTGGAGGCACACCAACAGCACATATTTTGGATGTCTCCATTATCTGACCCATTAACTTCAGGTGTTGGAGTCTCTTCTGATGTTATGATAAGATGATTCAGGTGTGTTTGATTAGGGAGAGGTTGAAAATGTGGACTGTTGGTGTGCCTTCAGGAACAGGGTTGGGAAACACTGGCCTAATGAGTTCACTGACATAGACCGGGGCAGAATTGTGCAATGCTTTATAAGCGACAAGAAGGATTTTAAAATCAAGTTTTATAGGAAGCCTGTGCAGTAAGGCGAGGACAGCGGAGAGAGGATCTCTTTTCTTAGTTCCTGTTATTAATCTGGCGGCTGCATTCTGAACCAACTGTAACCGAGAGAGTGTTGACCCCAGCAGTCTACCCCACAGCTTTTACACAGCGGATGCCCTTCCAGCTGCAACCCAGTACTGGGAATCACCCATACACACTCATTCACACTCATACACTACGGCCAATTTAGTTAATCAGTTCCTCTATAGTGTGTTTGGACTGTGAGGGGCACCCAGAGGAAACCCACGCCAACACAGGGAGAACATGCAAACTCCACACAGAAATGCCAGCTGGTCCAGCCAGGACTCAAACCTGCGACCTTCTTGCTGTGAGGCCACTGAGCCACCATGCCGCCCGTCATAGCATAGCATATCTAGTCTGAAGCAGTAGTAATTGAGTGTGAAATGTTCCCCGTCTACATCTCTTTGGGTAAATCTGGATTATTGAGTGTTAAATATGAGCGTCAGTCAATGAACTGCTTCCTGAGGCTCTGCTGTGTGGTGTGTGTGTGTGTGTGTGTGTGTGTGTGTGTTTGGGTGCATGTCTGTGTGTGTGTGTGTGCTGGTCTTTTTCCTTTAGAACACTGTGTGTGTTTGTCTGTGCATGTGTGTGTGTGTGTGCTGGTCTTTTTCTTGTGTATTCAACAATGTGTATTTCTGTGTTTGTGTGTGTGTGAGAGAGAGAGAGAGGGAGAGTGTGTACGTGTTTGTGTATGTGTTCGCTCTGCTGCTGTGGGTCTGTGTTGAGTGTGCTGGATGTTTCCTTGTAGATCCAGCAGTGTGTGTGTGTGTGTGTGTGTATGTGAGGTTGTGTGCATGTGCATTTGTCTGTGTGTGCATGCGTGTGTGTGTGTGTATGTGTGTGTGTGCTGGTCTTTTTCTTCAATGTGTATTCAACAATGTGTGTGTGTGTGTGTGTGTGTGTGTGTGTGTGTGTGCGCGTGTGTGTGTGTGTGTGTGTGTGTGTGAGAGAGAGTGTACGTGTTTGTGTATGTGTTCGCTCTGCTTCCTTGTAGATCCAGCAGTGTGTGTGTGTGTGTATGTGAGGTTGTGTGCATGTGCATTTGTCTGTGTGTGTGTGTGCGTTTGTGTGCGTGTGCGTGTGTTTGTGTGCGTGCGTGCGTGTGTGTGTGTGTGTGCTGGTCTTTTTCTTGTGTATCCAACAATGTGTATTTCTGTGTGTGTGTTTGTGTGTGCGTGTGTGTGTGTGTGTTTGTGTGCGTGTGTGTGTGCTGGTCTTTTTCCTTTAGAACACTGTGTGTGTTTGTCTGTCTGTGCATGTGTGTGTGTGTATGTGTGTGTGTGCTGGTTTTTTTCTTGTGTATTCAACAATGAGTATTTCCGTGTGTGTGTGTGTGAGAGAGAGAGAGTGTGTGTACGTGTTTTGTGTATGTGTTCGCTCTGCTGCAGTGGGTCTGTGTTGAGTGTGCTGGATGTTTCCTTGTAGATCCAGCAGTGTGTGTGTGTGTATGTGAGGTTGTGTGCATGTGCATTTGTCTGTTTGCGTGTGTGTGTGTTCGCTCAGCTGCTGTGGGTCAGTGTTGTGTGCACTGGTCTTTTTCCAGTGGATCCAACAGTGTGTATGTGTATGTGTGTGTGTGTGTGTGTGTGTGTGTGTGTGTGTGTGTGTGTGTGTGTGTGTATGTGTGTGCGCAGGGCAGACGCTCTATAATCTGGGATTAGTGACATGCTCCTCCTCCATCCTCCCTGTCACACACACACACACACACACACACACTGAATGATATCACACATCTGGATCTCGGGGTGAATTTTCTCTATATTTTTGATCACACACCCACACACACACACACACACACACACACGTTCATTGAACGGAAACTGAGTTTAATCCGGGCCCCAGCGTCTGTCATTACCTCTGCATTTAATCTCCACATATAATCACAATCTCAGACTGATCCGGGGTTCATCAGTGCCTCTGTGAAGTTGAGGGTCCCTGGGGGACACGTGTGTGTGTGTGTGTATATGTGTGTGTGTGTATATGTGTGTGTGTGTGTGTATGTGTGTGTGTATATGTGTGTGTGTGTGTATATGTGTATGTGTGTGCGTGTGCATGTGTGTTCGCTCTGCTCCTGTTGGTCCTGTGGATCCAGCAGTGTGTGTGTGTGTGAGACGGGCACTCAGATATGTTTCAGACAGGCGATGGTGCCGCCCACACTGTTATTTTACATTTAATTATTCAATTTCTGTACCTGAATTCTGTTTGGAAAACCATGAAGGCCTGTTCATTTGACTTTTTTTCCTTGCTCTATTATAATAATAATTTTTGCTTGCCAGATGTTTATTTGTTTTGAACATAATTCACCTAAAATAAATCTAATAATTCTCCCCGATCAAACTAAATTAGTAATTTCTTTCCAAACAGAGCTAATCAAGGCATCTGGGGAAATTGTATTCATATCGCAATATGAATATACACACTCACCGGCCACTTTATTAGGTACACCTGTCCAACTGCTCGTTAATGCAAATGTCTAATCAGCCAATCACATGGCAGCAGCGCACTGCATTTAGGCATGCAGACATGGTCAAGACGATCTGCTGCAGTTAAAACCGAGCATCAGAATGGGGAAGAAAGGGGATTTAAGTGACTTTGAACGTGGCATGGTTGTTGGTGCCAGACGGGCTGCTCTGAGTATTTCAGAAACTGCTGATCTACTGGGATTTTCACGCACAACCATCTCTAGGGTTTACAGAGAATGGTCCGACAAAGAGGAAATATCCAGTGAGCGGCAGTTGTGTGGGTGCAAATGCCTTGTTGATGCCAGAGGTCAGTGGAGAATGGCCAGACTGGTTCCAGCTGATAGAAAGGCAACAGTAACTCAAATAAGCTTGTGCCAGCAAAACAGCCTACAAATCTGACTCAGTTACACCAATTCTGTTAGGAGGAGTGGGACAAAATTCCTGCAAACTATTGTGAGAAGCTTAGTGAGAAGGATACTCAAAACATTTGACCAAAGTTATAGAGTTTAAAAGCAAAGCTAAAAAACGGCAAGGACATGTGTGTAAACTTTTGACTGTCTAGAAATTAATAAAAAATTCTCAAAACAGATTCTGTCATTATTCTGGCATTTAGCAAATGTAAATCATTTAGGAAATCCTAACGGACCCAAAATAGTAAACGTTTAGTCTGATTTACCATCAGACATTTAAAAAAAACAATAGTTATGTTCCTTTATTTAGAGTGTGCAGTATGGGACGATAACCGTGTTCAAAGTATACCGCGGTTTGGAAAAATCAAGGTTTTAAAACCGTTAAAATTTTCCTAAAGTATGTGTCACGGATTGGCCAGGCTCTTCCACCAGTATCACGCAACGAGCATCTTCACCTGAGTTCTAATCACGCACAGCTGCACCCAATCACTCTGGCACACTATATAAGCACACACCTCACTTCACTCAGTGTCCGGTCTCGTTCCTATGAAGCGGACTCTGAGTGAAACACCGCCTGGTTATCACTCCCCTACGATCTCAGCATTTGTACTTACCATTACGCTGTTTCCTTCCAGTCTGTCCAGTGTTCCCGGTGTCCTGTCAGCGTTGTGTGTATCGTCAGTCTGTCTTCCCCGCAAGCCCTCTGGTGTGTGCATTCGGTCATCCTCAGTGTCTGTCATCCCACCTGCCACAAAGGATCATCAGTTCCACTGAACTCCACTCACTTCTCATAATTGATCCTTTTATGCTCAACTGTTGGAATAAACATCGTTTATACTTACTCCCCTTGTTTGTCCGTCTGCTTCCGTAACAGTAGGAGTACGAATTATTATTGACTTTTTTTTGTTGTTGTTTTTTTAGGACAACAAGATCTCCAAAGATGCCATTTTAAATTGTAAAGAAATCTGTTTTTAAAACTAATGAAGACAGCAGAAGTCAATAATTCCAGTTATTCAGCCTGTTTACTACTCCAAAATAATTTAAATGTTTCCCAGATTAAAATATATTGTGTACAAAGAGGGAAAAAAGCTTTTGTTTTTCACCCACACATGTGAAAGGAATATATTTCAGAGCAGTAATCTCAATACCGTGATATTTATATCCAATGTTATCATACCTTCAGAATCTTATACCGGTCCATGCCTAGTGTACCGTATGTAAACTTCTGGTGTTAACTGTATTTAGAATAAATGAAGCTCTTAGCAATGCATATTACTAATCAGAAAGGAGCCTTTGATATTATTTATTGAAAATACATTCTGTTTATATTAATGCCTTTATAGAACATGAGCTTTACTTAAAGGGGACCTATTCTGCCCCTTTTTACATACTGTAAATGCTTCTTTGCTGTGTCTAGAGCAGGCATGGGCAAACTCCCCTGCTGAAAAAACCAGCCTGACCAGACTGACAGGCTAAAACCAGCCTGAAAAGCTAAAAAGTAGCCAAAACCCCTCTAAAAACCAGCCTGACCCGCTAAAACCAGCTAAGACCAACCTGACCAACTAAGACCAGCTAAAAAGTGGCCAAAACCTCTCTAAAACCAGCTATGACCAGCTAACACCAGCTGAGACCAACCTGACCAACTAAGACCAGCTAAAAAGTGGCCAAAACCCCTCTAAAAACAGCCTGACCAGCTAAGACCAGCTTGACCAGCTAAGAGAAGCTTGACCAGCTAAAACCAGCTAAGACCAACCTGACCAACTAAGACCAGCTAAAAAGTGGCCAAAACCAGCTAAAACCAGCTAAGACCAACCTGACCAACTAAGACCAGCTAAAAAGTGGCCAAAACCTCTCTAAAACCAGCTATGACCAGCTAACACCAGCTGAGACCAACCTGACCAACTAAGACCAGCTAAAAAGTGGCCAAAACCCCTCTAAAAACAGCTTGACCAGCTAAAACCAGCTAAGACAAGCTTGACCAGCTAAAACCAGCTAAGACCAACCTGACCAACTAAGACCAGCTAAAAAATGTCCAAAACCCCTCTAAAACCAGCCTGACCAGCTAAGACCAGCTAAAACCAGCTAAGACCTGCTTGACCAGCTAAAACCAGCTAAGACCAACCTGACCAGCTAAGACCAGCTAAAAAGTGGCCAAAACCCCTCTAAAACCAGCCTGACAAACCAGCTATGACCAGCCTGGGAAACCAGCTAAACCAGCTTGGGTGACCAGCTAAAACCAGCCTGACCAGCTTAGGCTGGTTTAAGCTGTTTTTTTCAGTAGGGTCGATCCTCGAGGGCCGGTGTCCCTGCAGAGTTTTGCTCCAACACTAATCAAACACACCTGAACACCCTAATTAGTGTCTTCAAGATCACTAGAAAGCTACAAGCAGGTGTGTTTGATTAGGGTTGGTGCAAAACTATGCAGGGACACCGGCCCTCCAGGATCGAGTTTGCCCATCCCTGGTCTAGAGTGTGTGTGTGTGTTTGAGTTTGAGCTGTCAATAGCACACAGATAATGTTCTCCAGCTCTCTAAAACTGACCCTTTCAGGCTGTGACCCTCATTGTGACGTTTTGGGGACTTGAACTTGTTTTCTTAAACTTGCTGGTTGAATAACAGCACCTTCAAGTCATAATTTGCCAGTGGTATGAATGATTTTGGGCTTGACATATATAAAATAGGATGTGTGTGTTACTGAAGTGTGTGTTGTGTGTCTCAGGTGTCCATGGCTGGCTGTGAGTGTGTCTCCTGCTATTCCACCATGTGTCGGAGTCCTGTTCCTCTTCGTGATGGCAAACTTTACCATGGCCACGTTCATGGATGCCGGCGTGTTCCCGAGGGGTCAGTCACTACACACACAAATGCTTGCGTCATACCAATGTTTTTCTATAAAGGTCTTTGTATTATATCCATATCTGAATAATTTGTACACAAACCTTGCACACGGTCCAATGCTTATTAATTAACCTGCTAGTAAATGCATAAATAAATGCATATTCAGTGTGCTGAAGCAGAGCATATGTTACAGCTAGCTGTGTGTTATAGTCTAATAATAAGGTGACCGCTGCTGAATCTACAGTTCAGATGTTGTGTTAGTCAGGTGTGTGTCCTCCTCACACGTCTCCTGTGTGTAGCACTAGTGTCCCCCACATCTCCTCCTCCTCGTTCTGTTGTGATTTCTGACTGATATAACTCTAATCATTCAGCGGAGTGATATGGAGCTGTAATGTGCTAAAACCTGCTGGAACTACTTTAGCTGTGCGTTTATCTGACTATAACCTGAGATTGACCATCAGCCAATCAGAATCAAGCATTGAAGCAGTTTAATGAATTAATTTAGGTAATGGGCTGGCATGGTGGCTCAGTGGTTAGCACTGTCACCTCACAGCAAGAAGGTCACCGGTTCGAGTCCCGGCTGGGTCAGTTAGCATTTCTGTGTGGAGTTTGCATGTTCTCCGCGTGTTGGCGTGGGTTTCCTCCGGGTGCTCCGGTTTCCCCCACAGTCCAAACATATGCGCTATAGAGGAATTGATTAACTAAATTGACCGTAGTGTGTGTGTGTGTGTGTGTGTGTGTGTGAGAGAGAGAGAATGAGTGTGCATGGGTGTTTCCCAGAACTGGGTTGCAGCTGGAAGGGCATCCGCTTTGTAAAACATATGCTAGAATAGTTGGCGATTCATTCCACTGTGGCACGCAGTTTTAGGGATCATCTGCAAATTACATCGACAAAACCAAAACGCACAGAAACTCACAGAAGAAAGAACTATTTCCAGAAGATTCCAGTAAATGGTTACAGGCCAGACGGATTTACTACAGATAGCAAGGCTACTACACCTCTAACTATACGGTACGACAAAGCAGAGATAGACAATATCTCTTGTCATAAGTATACAGTACACATCAGCTAAAGCACCGAAATGTTATAATGTTCGTTTCTTTTTTATTTTAAAGTCTGAAGAACATCCCCAGAAGCCAGACTGGCTTACAACAAGTGAGATTTATTCATATTTTTATTCAGATAAATATACAGTACAATTTAGCCTTCCCAATTCACCTGTACCGCATGTGTTTGGACTGTGGGGGAAACCAGAGCACCCGGAGGAAACTCCAGCAAACGCAGGGAGAACATGCAAACTCCACACAGAAACACCAACTGACCCAGCCGAGTCTCGAACCAGCGACCTTCTTGCTGTGAGGTGACAGCAGTACCTACCGCGCCACTGCGTTGCCCTGCCTTAGTAATTAGCGGATGTTTTTGTGTGCAGCTAATGAAGACGAGGATAAGGACGATGACTTCCGCGCGCCGCTCTACAAGACTGCTGAAGTGCGCGGTGTACAGGTGCGCATGAAGTGGTGCGGCTCATGTCACTTCTACAGACCACCCAGGTGTTCACACTGCAGCGTGTGTGACCACTGTGTGGAGGTGAGGGTGTGTGTGTGTGTGTGTGAGTTAGTGAGTGAGTGAATCTGTGTGTGTGTTAATGTGTGTGTAATGTGTGTGTGTGTGAATATGACTGTGAGTGTATATGTGTTTGTTAGAGAGCTTGTGTGAGTGTGTATTTAGTTATGTGTGTGTAAATGTCTGTGTGTGTGTACGTGTTTGTGCATGTATGTTTGTGTGTGTGTGAGTGTATTATTGAATCTGTGTGTGTGTGTGTGTGTGTGTGTGTGTGTGTGTGTGTGTGTGTGTGTGTGTGTGTGCGTGTGTGTGCGTGTGTGTGTGCGTGTGTGTGTGTGCGTGTGTGTGTGTGTGTGTGTGTATGTTTTGATTATGTGTGTGTATGCCTGCGAGTGATATGGTGTGTGTGTGTGAGTCTGCGTTTGTGTGTGTGTGTATATGTGTGTGTATTTGACTGTGTGTGTGCGTGTGTGTGTGTTTGTGTGTGTGTGTGTGTGTGTGTGTGTGTGTATGTTTGATTATGTGTGTGTATGCCTGCGAGTGATATGGTGTGTGTGTGTGAGTCTGCGTTTGTGTGTGTTTGTGTATATGTGTGTGTATTTGACTGTGAGTGAGTGAATGTGTGTGTGTGTGTGTGTGTGTGTGTGTGTGTGTGTGTGTGTGTGTGTATTAAAGAGCTTGTGTGAGTGTGTATTAAATTATGTATGTGTGTGTGTGTGTGTGTGTGTGTGTGTGTGTGTGTGTGTGTGTTTGAAAGTGTGTTTGATTATGTGTGAGTGTATTATTGAGTCAGTGTGTGTGTGTATGTTTGATTATGTGTGTGTAAGACTGCGAGTGATATAGTGTGTGTGTGTGTGTGTGTGTGTGTGTGTGAGAGAGCCTGGGTGTGTGTATGTTTGATTATGTGCGTATTTTATGAATGGGTGATTGTGTGTGTGTGTGTGTATTTGCTTGTCTGTGTATTCATGTATCAGTGTGTATAAACACAGTCTGTCTCCAGGACTTTGATCATCACTGCCCATGGGTGAATAACTGCATCGGCAGACGGAACTACCGCTTCTTCTTCCTCTTCCTGCTGACTCTGAGTCTCCACATGGTGGGTGTGTTTTCTGGAGGTCTGCTGTTTGTTCTGGATCACCTGGAAAACCTGTGGGAGCTGCACACGGCCGTCTCGTATCCTTCAGCATCATCAATACAGCCTGTCTCTCATTGGTCAGTCAGTCAGAGAGCCCCGCCCAGACTCATGTGATTGGTCAAGTCAGTCAGAATGCCCCGCCCCACACTCCTGCCGTGACTGATACTCATACACACACTTACACACACACACAAACGTCTGCCTGTGAGTGTTTGGTGTCTTGACCGTGCACGTGTGCGTTCAGACTGGCGGTCATGAGTGTTTCTGGGCTGTTCTTCATCCCTGTGCTGGGCTTGTCCTGTTTTCATCTGGTGCTGGTGGCCAGAGGACGCACCACAAATGAACAGGTGAGCTGCTGTTAATCCTGCATCACATTCAGACAAAACTGCATCTCACTGAAGTGCTTCAGCAGGTCACCGGGAAGTTCCAGGGTGGAGTGAATCCATTCACCCGCGGCTGCTGTCAGAACCTCCAGTTCCTGCTCTTCAGCCCCGTCACACCAAGGTCAGTGTGCTTCATCACAGAACATTAAACACTATACACATCCCTATACTGTCACGTCTGCATCTCTATGTTACAACTATATCTCTATACTGTCACGTCTAAATCCCTATACGGTCACATCTACAACCTCTATATATCCCCATAATGTCACATTTACATTCCTATACTGTCACATCCTGTCATCTCTACACCACCTATATATTCCCATACTGTCACATCTGCATTCCCTATATATTCGCATACAGTCACATCTATATCCCTATACTGTTATGTCTACATGCCTTATATATCCCCATAGTGTCACATCTACACCCCTATATATCCCTATACTGTCATTTCTACATCCTCTATATATCCCCTTACTTTCACATCTACATCCATATACTGTCATGTCTTCATCTCCTTTATATCCCCAATCTGTCACGTCTGGATCCCCTATATATTCCTAAACTATCAAATCTACATCCCTAATATATCCATATACAGTCACATCTACGACCTCTATATATCCCCATGTCACATCTACATTTCTATACTGTCACATCCTGTCATCTCTATACTACCTATATATTCCCATACTGCCACATTTGCATCCCCTATATATTTACATACAGTCACATCTACATTCCTATACTGTTATGTCTGCATCAATTATATATCCCCATAGTGTTACATCTGCACCCCTATATATTCCTATACTGTCATTTCTACATCCTCTATATATCCCCATACTGTCGCATCTACATCCCTATACTGTCATGTCTACATCCTCAATATATCCCCAATCTGTCACGTCTACATCCCCTATTTATGCCTGTACTATTAAATGTATATCCCCTATATAACAATATACTGTCGCATCTACATCTCCTATACATCCATATACTGTCATGTCCACATCCCCTATATATCCCCAAACTATTATGTCTATGTCTCCTATACTGTCATGCCTATACTGTGTCACATCTACATCCCTATACTGTTATGTCTACATCCCTATACTGTCATATTTACATCCCTTTACTCTCATGTCTACATCTCTATATATCCCTATACTATCACTATCTACCCCCCCATATGTCCATATACTGTCACGTCTATATGCCCTATATATCCAAATACTGTCACATGTACACCCCCTATATATCCCTATACTGTCATGTCTACATTCCCTATATATCCCTGTACTATCATATCTACATCCCCTAAATATCCATAGAATGTCACGTCTACATCCCCTATATATCCATATACTATTACATCTGCATGCCCTTTCTATTCCCTTTATATCCATATACTGTCACATCTGCATCCTATATATCTCCATACTATGCATCATGTAAACATCCCATATGTCTACATCCCTATTACTATCACATCTACCTTCCCTATATGTCCATATACTGTCAGATGTACATCCCTTATATATCTCTATACTATCATGTCTACATTCCAAACATATAGCCATACTGTTACATCAACATACCTATACTGTCACCTCTATAGTACATCTCTGTACTTTCACAGCTACATCATAACCATATACTGTCATATATATGCCCTATATATCCATATACTGTCACGTCTATATGCCATATATATTCATATACTGTAACGCCTATATGACCTATATATATCCAAATGCTGTCACGTCTATATGACCTATACATCCATATACTGTCAAGCCTATATGACCTATATATATCCAAATGCTGTCATGTCTATATGACCTAAATATATCCACATACTGTCACATCTATATGCCCTATATATCCATATACTGTCAGGTCTATATGACCTATAAATCCATATACTGTCATGCCTATATGACCTATATATATCCATATACTGTCACGCCTATTTGACCTATATATATATCCATATACTGTCACGTCTGTATGCCCTATATATCCATGTACCGTCACTACTATATGACCTATATATCCATATACTATCACGTCTATATGACTTATATATATCCATATACTGTCACGCCTATATGACCTATATATATCCCTATATTGTCACACCTATATGGCCTAAATATATCCATATACTATCACGTCTATATGACCTAAATATATCCATATACTATCACGTCTATATGACCTATATATATCCATATGCTGTCACGTCTATATACACTATATATCCATATACCGTCACGTCTATATGACCTATATATCCATATACTATCACGTCTATAAGTCCTATATATATATATATATATATATCCATATACTGTCACGTCTATATTACCTATATATATCCATATTTCGTCAGGTCTATATGACCTACATATCCATATACTACCACGTCTATATGCCCTATATAACCATATACTATCACGTCTATATGCCCTATATATGCATGTACTGTCACATCTATCTATCTATCTATCTATCTATCTATCTATCTATCTATCTATCTATCTATCTATCTATCTATCTATCTATCTATCTATCTATCTATCTATCTATCTATCTATCTATCTATCTATCTATCTATCTATCTATCTATCTATCTATCTATCTATCTATCTATCTATCTATCTATCTATCTATCTATCTATCTATCTATCTATCTATCTATCTTATACTGCCAATAAGAAATAAGACTTTCTGTAGATGAAAAATATAATAAAAAAGTCTGATAAAAATCTCCTTGCTCTATTAATTATTCGGAAAATATTTTAAAACGAATACAAAAGATAGAAGCAGCAGCTCACAGGTTTGGTTTGGGATGTCAGGAGTGTGATTGTGAATGAATGAATGAATAAATAAATCATTTAACATTGGTTTTGCTCTTCAATATCAGGTACACTGGGAAAGTCAGCGACAGGCTGGCGGTTTGCATTCAGCCTCCTTTCCATCAGCCAGAACCACACGATCTGACCCCAGTGAAGAGTAACGATAGCAGCGTCCAGAGCCAAACCCTGACGCTCAAGGTATTGCAGACTCACAGAAAAATCAGTGTGTGTTTACACTGCATCTGTCTATGTGTTGAGACGTCAATATTAGCAGCAGACGTTATTAAAACAGAAAAAAATTGAGTCCATGCTTCACTTTGTTTTCTATATATATGTATATATATCAGCTATTTTCAGCTCATTTTAAATAAGAAGTTTGAACAAGCAGCAAAAATCATCTTTTATTAAGTGTGTCTGTGTAATATTTCTCAGTGTTTTTTGTACATGTGTTTGTGTCAGTGTCTAGATGAAGATGATGATCCAGACAGCAAGCGTCTGAGTACTCCTCCTCCACTACCTCCTAAACCAGATCCAGTCCTGCTCAGGAATCATCTGGCTGTGCTGGAAGGTGAATGGCAAGCGATTTGGTGGGAAATCATGTTTCTGCAGGTCTGCCTTCATGATCTCTCATTGTGTTTTATTTTACAGAGAGTCTGCTTCAGTCCAGAGCGCTGCTGCCCTCAGGACACACCATGAGTCCGCTTCAGTCCTCAGAGTCGCCCACTAAAGAGCTTTATCAGCTGACCAGAGATCAGGTGAGAAACAACACAATCTGGTTTTGTGATGTTACATTTACCATGTTGGAAGTCATTTTCAAGAGTTCACACTTAGCTGATGATTGATTATAAAGCGTGTTTGGCAAGCTGTCCCGGGAGAGAGCCCTGAGCTCAGAAGATCCTCGGGCCCTGGGCTCCCTCACGCTTGAAGGGTGGAGGGGAGTTTGAGCTCAGGTAGATTTCAAGAACTCCCCTGCGTGTAAACGTGTTAAGAATGCTGATATATAGCTGGCTAAGAGTTTGTTATATGATGCCACTTTGGAATAGTCAATTTACTTATGATATATGTCTTTGGATGGGGGGAGGGGAAACCGGGGTACCTTGGGAAAACCCACGCGAGCCTGGGGAGAACATGCAAACTCTGCACAGAAACGCCGAGTGGCCCAGGAAGGGCTCGAACCAGTGGCGCTCTTGCTGTGAGGCAACAGTGCTAACCACTGGGAGAGACAATACTGGCTGAAAATCGATGCTTTATAAGACATAAAATTCAGAATAAAACACAAGGATATGCAAATATCAAAGAGAATAAAACAGACCAATATGCAAATCTCTAATAGAACAAAATATATGATATGCAAATCTCTAATCGAATAAAACAGACTAATATGCAAATCTCCAATAGAATAAAACAATGTAAATCTCTAGGGCTGCACGGTGGCGCAGTGGATAGCATGTTCGCTTCGCAGCAAGAAGGTCGCTGTTTCTAGCCTTGGCTGGTTCTGTTGCCGTTTCTGTGTGGAGTTTGCAGGTTCTCCCCGTGTTGGCATGGGTTTCCTCCGGGTGCTGGGTAGACTAAATTGTTCGTAGTGAATGTGTGTGAATGAGTGTGTATGGATTCCCAGTGATGGGTTTCAGCTGGAAGGGCATTCGCTGCGTATGCTGGATAAGTTGGTGGTTCATTCCACTGTGGCGACCCCAAATTAATAAAGGGACTAAGCTAAAATGAAAATAAATGAATGAATGATGTAAATCTCTATTAGAACAAAGTATAATGATATGTCAATCTGTAATAGAACAAAAGAATAAAACAGACCAATATGCAAATCTATAATAGAATAAAACAGACTGATATGCAAATCTCCAAATAAATAAAAGACCAATTTGTAAATATCTTACACAAGAAAACAGACCGATATGTATATCTCTAATAGAATAAAACAGACCGATATGTAAATCTCTAATAGAATAAAACAGACCGATATGTAAATCTCTAATAGAATAAAACAGACCGATATGTATATCTCTAATAGAATAAAACAGACCGATATGTAAATCTCTAATAGAATGAAACAGACATACGTAAATCTCTAATAGAATAAAACAGACCGATATGTAAATCTCTAATAGAATAAAACAGACCGATATGTAAATCTCTAAAAGAATAAAACAGACCGATACGTAAATCTCTAATAGAACAAAACAGACCGATATGTAATTCTCTAACAGAACAAATCATACCGATATGTAAATCTCTAATAAAATAAAACAAACCGATATGTAAATCTCTAATAGAATAAAACAGACCGATATGTAAATCTCTAATGGAATAAAACAGACCGATATGTAAATCTCTAATGGAATAAAACAGACCGATATGTAAATCTCTAATAGAATAAAACAGACCGATACGTAAATCTCTAATAGAATAAAACAGGCCGATATGTAAATCTCTAATAGAATAAAACAGACCGATACGTAAATCTCTAATAGAATAAAACAGACCGATATGTAAATCTCTAATAGAATAAAACAGACCGATATGTAAATCTCTAATAGAATAAAACAGACCGATATGTAAATCTCTAATAGAATAAAACAGACCGATACGTAAATCTCTAATAGAATAAAACAGGCCGATATGTAAATCTCTAATAGAATAAAACAGACCGATACGTAAATCTCTAATAGAATAAAACAGACCGATATGTAAATCTCTAATAGAATAAAACAGGCCGATATGTAAATCTCTAATAGAATAAAACAGACCGATACGTAAATCTCTAATAGAATAAAACAGACCGATATGTAAATCTCTAATGGAATAAAACAGACCGATATGTAAATCTCTAAAAGAATAAAACAGACCGATACGTAAATCTCTAATAGAACAAAACAGACCGATATGTAATTCTCTAACAGAACAAATCATACCGATATGTAAATCTCTAATAAAATAAAACAAACCGATATGTAAATCTCTAATAGAATAAAACAGACCGATATGTAAATCTCTAATGGAATAAAACAGACCGATATGTAAATCTCTAATGGAATAAAACAGACCGATATGTAAATCTCTAATAGAATAAAACAGACCGATACGTAAATCTCTAATAGAATAAAACAGACCGATATGTAAATCTCTAATAGAATAAAACAGACCGATATGTAAATCTCTAATAGAATAAAACAGACCGATATGTAAATCTCTAATAGAATAAAACAGACCGATACGTAAATCTCTAATAGAATAAAACAGACCGATACGTAAATCTCTAATAGAATAAAACAGACCAATACGTAAATCTCTAATAGAATAAAACAGACCGATATGTAAATCTCTAATAGAACAAAACAGACCGATATGTAAATCTATAATAGAATAAAACAGACCGATACGTAAATCTCTAATAGAATAAAACAGACCGATATGTAAATCTCTAATAGAATAAAACAGACCGATACGTAATTCTCTAACAGAACAAATCATACCGATATGTAAATCTCTAATAAAATAAAACAGACAAAACGTGTGTTCATGCACAACTCATTTGTGCGCATAAGAATTTATGTATATTTTCAGATGAACTTTTTACACATCTTGATATTCCAAATAAGCATTTTTCATGCGCTATTGCAACATTCCCACAAAAAGAGGTAAATGGAAACGCAGCTAATGATTCCTCTATACCCTGTTTTTGTAATGTTCACTAATGTGAAAACCCTTAAGTTTGTCTGTTCTCTGTGTGTAGATGGGGATCAGGATATCTCCTCTGCTCTCTCAGGAACATGCGTCTGAGCCCAGTCTGCTCCACTCAGACAACCACATGTCTCTCCAGCCCATAAACTCTCTGACGCTGAACTCCCGCTCACTGAGCCTGAAACACTCAGCCCGCCGGGGCTCACAGCGGGCAGAAACTCAGGCTCCACAAACCGTCCCTACACCCAGCGCCCTGAGCAGCCGCTCCGGGAGTCTCTCCTACGACAGTCTACTGCGTCCAGCGGGACACCAGATGCAATTCAGACCCACAGATACAAGTAGGTATCACTGCAGCTCGATAATAAAACAACAGGTTACTGTGAGGTTGGGTTTAGGGTTGGTGTAGGTGTAGGTGTAGTAGACGTTAATAAAACACAACAGATTACCGTGAGGTTGGGTTTGGGGTCGGTGTAGGTGTAGTAGACGTTAACGAAACACAACAGGTTACCGTGACGTTGGGTTTAGGGTCGGTGTAGGTGTAGTTGACGTTAATAAAACACAACAGGTTACCGTGAGGTTGGGTTTGGGGTCGGTGTAGGTGTAGTAGACGTTAACGAAACACAACAGGTTACCGTGACGTTGGGTTTAGGGTCGGTGTAGGTGTAGTAGACGTTAATAAAACACAACAAGTTACTGTGAGGTTGGGTTTAGGGTTGGTGTAGGTGTAGTTGACGTTAATAAAACACAACAGGTTACCGTGAGGTTGGGTTTGGGGTCGGTGTAGGTGTAGTAGACGTTAACGAAACACAACAGGTTACCGTGACGTTGGGTTTAGGGTCGGTGTAGGTGTAGTAAACGTTAATGAAACACAACAGGTTACCGTGAGGTTGAGTTTGGAGTAGGTGTAGTAGACGTTAATAAAACACAACAAGTTACTGTGAGGTTGGGTTTAGGGTTGGTGTAGGTGTAGTTGACGTTAATAAAACACAACAGGTTACCGTGAGGTTGGGTTTGGGGTCGGTGTAGGTGTAGTAGACGTTAACGAAACACAACAGGTTACCGTGAGGTTGGGTTTAGGGTCGGTGTAGGTGTAGTAGACGTTAACGAAACACAACAGGTTACCGTGAGGTTGGGTTTAGGGTTGGTGTAGGTGTAGTAGACGTTAATAAAACACAACAGGTTACCGTGAGGTTGGGTTTAGGGTTGGTGTAGGTGTAGTAGACGTTAATGAAACACAACAGGTTACCGTGAGGTTGGGTTTGGGGTCGGTGTAGGTGTAGTAGACGTTAATAAAACACAACAGGTTACCGTGAGGTTGGGTTTAGGGTTGGTGTAGGTGTAGTAGACGTTAATGAAACACAACAGGTTACCGTTAGGTTTGGGGTCGGTGTAGGTGTAGTAGACGTTAATAAAACACATCACGTTACCGTGAGGTTGGGTTTGGGGTCGGTGTAGGTGTAGTAGACGTTAACGAAACACAACAGGTTACCGTGAGGTTGAGTTTGGGGTCGGTGTAGGTGTAGTAGACGTTAATAAAACACATCACGTTACCGTGAGGTTGGGTTTAGGGTTGGTGTAGGTGTAGTAGACATTAATGAAACACAACAGGTTACCGTGAGGTTGGGTTCGGGGTCGGTGTAGGTGTAGTAGACGTTAATAAAACACAACAGGTTACCGTGAGGTTGAGGTTGGGGTCGGTGTAGGTGTAGTAGACGTTAATAAAACACAACAGGTTACCGTGAGGTTGAGTTTGGGGTCGGTGTAGGTGTAGTAGACGTTAATAAAACACAACAGGTTACCGTGAGGTTAGGTTTGGGGTCGGTGTAGTAGACGTTAATGAAACACAACAGGTTACCGTGAGGTCGGGTTTGGGGTCGGTGTAGGTGTAGTAGACGTTAATAAAACACAACAGGTTACCGTGAGGTTGGGTTTGGGGTCGGTGTATGTGTAGTAGACGTTAATAAAACACAACAGGTTACCGTGAGGTTGGGTTTAGGGTTGGTGTAGGTGTAGTAGACGTTAATGAAACACAACAGGTTACCGTGAGGTTAGGTTTGGGGTCGGTGTAGGTGTAGTAGACGTTAATAAAACACATCACGTTACCGTGAGGTTGGGTTTAGGGTCAGTGTAGGTGTAGTAGACGTTAACGAAACACATCAGGTTACCGTGAGGTTGGGTTTAGGGTCGGTGTAGGTGTAGTAGACGTTAACGAAACACATCAGGTTACCGTGAGGTTGGGTTTAGGGTCGGTGTAGGTGTAGTAGACGTTAATGAAACACAACAGGTTACCGTGAGGTTGGGTTTAGGGTTGGTGTAGGTGTAGTAGACGTTAACGAAACACATCAGGTTACCGTGATGTTGGGTTTAGGGTCGGTGTAGGTGTAGTAGACGTTAATAACACATCACGTTACCGTGAGGTTGGGTTTGGGGTTGGTGTAGGTGTAGTAGACGTTAATAAAACACATCAGGTTACCGTGAGGTTGGGTTTGGGGTCGGTGTAGGTGTAGTAGACGTTAATAAAACACATCAGGTTACCGTGAGGTTGGGTTTGGGGTTGGTGTAGGTGTAGTAGACGTTAATAAAACACATCAGGTTACCGTGAGGTTGGGTTTGGGGTTGGTGTAGGTGTAGTAGACGTTAATAAAACACATCAGGTTACCGTGAGGTTGGGTTTAGGGTCGGTGTAGGTGTAGTAGACGTTAATAACACATCACGTTACCGTGAGGTTGGGTTTGGGGTTGGTGTAGGTGTAGTAGACGTTAATAAAACACATCAGGTTACCGTGAGGTTGGGTTTGGGGTCGGTGTAGGTGTAGTAGACGTTAATGAAACACAGGTTACCGTTAGGTTCGGTTTAGGGTCGGTGTAGGTGTAGTAGACGTTAATGAAACACATCAGGTTACCGTGAGGTTGGGTTTGGGGTCGGTGTAGGTGTAGTAGACGTTAATAAAACACATCAGGTTACCGTGAGGTTCGATTTAGGGTCGGTGTAGGTGTAGTAAACGTTAATGAAACACAACAGGTTACCGTGAGGTTGGGTTTGGGGTCGGTGTAGGTGTAGTAGACGTTAATCAAACACAACAGGTTACCGTGAGGTTGGGTTTGGGGTCGGTGTAGGTGTAGTAGACGTAATTAAAACATAACAGGTTAGACTGTACAAGACTGTACACTGTGTCATGTACAAGACATTAAATAAATGAAAACTCCAGGAGGTTCGTACAGCTGACTTGGAGCTCAAGTCTCACTCACTGACCTCTCTCTATCCCCTTCTCTCCACAGATCTGTCCTGCGGGCCAGTGCGCACCTGCAGCCCAGTGTTCCTCACAGGACAGTCCCCGCAGCACCGCGAGCCGTCCCCTGTCTGCTACGACAGCCTGCCAAAACCCGTCATGAGCTCAATACAGGAGCGCCGCGAGCCCGAAGACAAGCACAGCAGCACTCCGGATGCCAGCGGGATCTACGACGTGCCCAGCAGACGCAGCCTCCCGCAGGATTTCCGTGGGTCTCGAGGCGCAACTCCTCCGGCATACGGATCCCGGGAGTTCCTGCTGAGCAGCGCGGCGTACGGGTACAGCAGCCGCTCACATCTGTCCTCATCGTCATCTTCATCTCTGACCCGCGCTACTCCTCGCACCGCTAACTCTCCGCTGCACTTTAACCGCTCGCTGTCGCCATCTTTTTATCAGTCTCTGGAGCGGCAGGTGTTCCCGCCAGGATCCTCATACGGGCCACAGAAAACACTGGCCCTCATTAGAGGAGAACAGCAAACACAACAACAGCCCTGAAAACATGGACATCAGGGACACACACAGATGGAAGAGTTGTGCTTCTAAGTCCATTACTTATTCTTAATAATAATAATAATAATAATAATAATAATAATAATCAGGGGTGGATTTTGTTTCATGGCACTGAGCCAAACAGTCCTAATATGCACGCTTTGACTTTATTTATTTATTTAGCTGTCTTTTACTTATACCATTCAATCCTTTTCTACAATCCAATTGATTTTCTACATGTGTATCTCAATCAGTGTTTCTGCAGGTTTAATTTAGGTTACATTTAAAACTTTTTAAGACATTTTAAGATAATTATGAATGAAATTTTAGACCCATAAAGTGCTAAAAGCTTAGGAATTTTTCAAATGGCCAAGATGGAAAAGCTTTTTATTTGCTATATCAAATAAATATAATTTAATAATACAAAAATACATCAATAATAACAAATATTAATATTTTAGATTTTATTTCTTAGCTAAATAGTTCAAATATTGTGTAGAAACAAGCAAGCTCTACTTGTATCCATACACTTTCTTTAAAACAATTACAAAATGAACAAATGTTTTAAATGTTTATAAAACTATAATAAACTAAATCTATGCACAATAATCTGTCCTGGGTCGGTATCCTCAGCAGTAAACAGATGGAGAACTTTTAAACAAATGTTACTGTAAGGAAAATAAATAACCATAAAGATAAATAGAGTTAAAATTACCCTTTTAAATAAAAAGTGAAAAGTTTTATTGAGATTATAAAACTTTTATAAAAATATTTCAGTAAATTTAAGACTTTTAAAATTTTGGATTTTGAGATTTAAGACATTTTAAGACTTTTTAAGACCTTGCAGAAGGGAAGTTTCATAAACAAGTTTCGAGAGGAACACGTGATATGATCAACTTCAGCTGATCCTCATCACTAATCATTAGCTAGCCTATCGGAGCACTCCAAAACTACTATATATATTCTAGCTAAACTTCATTCCCTATCTCTGTTTTCGGAACCATGCCCCCCCCCCCCCCCCCCCCCTCCCAACCCCCCCCCTATCCTTCCCTTATCCCTCCTCCTCTTTGATCGGGCAACACGGTGGCTCACTGATTAGCACTGTTGCCTCGCAGCAAGAGGGCCACAGGTTCAAGGCCCATTTGAACCAGTTGACACTCGCTGCGCGGAGTTTACATGTTCTCCCCGTGTTTGCGTGGGTTTTCTCCGGGTCCTCCGGTTTCCTCACACAGTTCAAAAACATGCATATAAGTGAATCAGAATACAGTCACAAGCACCCAGCGTATACATGCCTAACCAACCAGCCAGAAGCGGGGGGGACATTCGAGAAACACCTGATCTCGTGTCCCTCCTCATGCTCATTAACCAGGCGGGAACCTTGGGCTCATCTATCTCCGAGCTCAGGGTTCTCTCCCGGGACAGCATGCCAAACCTGCTATTATAGTTGAGCATTATCTAAGTGTGAACTCTTGAAACCCTGTTAATGCAGTCAGCAACTAAACATAACTGCGCTCTCAGTTTACTATGACAACATTTTAAAGAGCCCATATTATACATGAAATAGGGTCATATTTAGGTTGTAAGGGTCTCCAACAACAGTCTAATATGCATGCAAGGTCAAAAAACACTTTGATGGTCTTATAATCTGCATTTATTTTTACCTAATTATCCCAGCGACTCCCATATGAATCGTTCAGCGATTCATTTGTTCCCGAACCCCTCCTAAGCGCGAAGCTAATCTGCGCTGATTGGACCGATGACAGCCTGCTGCGATTGGTCGACGACACTAACAGGCTTCAGCGCGAGACAGAGTCAAATGCCCAGCAGATAATCAACAATATAAAAGTAGTCACAGTGCACACACGCTTCATAGTGGATTTTGGCTGCCAGTGGGTGAATGTAAATACAGACGATGGACTAGAAAATACTGACGACTAACTATTTTATTGAGCAAAAAGTCCAAGAACTGGCGAGGAGATCTCCTAGCCCGTCACAGTCAACCTGCTCTTTTCACACACACACACACTTGCTCCGGTGCCATGCACACACATTACACTCTTCCCCAGAGAAGACAACACACACGCCTAGAGCTCCAGTTCAGCTTGCTGGGTGCAATTTAGACACCTCACCTCGAACCTGAGCTGAACTATTTTGAAACTTGACTGTTGCATGTGTGTAGGAACAGCTGATGATGCGTAAACAAAGCGGCACGCGTCACATTTTCAACGTGGCTTTACACGCGATATGAGAATATAGCGAGTTAACCTGATACAGCACACGCGGTTACAAGTAACAAAACACAACTAAATACATCATTTGCAAACTAGAGTAAACGAGGCAACAATTTTAATCGCACGTACTTACACTTGTGAAATGGGGGAAGAAACTGATTCATGATGCACTGATCCATGTTCTGACAGTCTTTACTGATCCTTCCTTTAACAAACTGATGAAGTCTTCTTTGTAAGCATGTAGTTTCCAGAAGCACTCGATCTGCTCAAGGCTGGGCTATATTGCTGAGCTTTCATCTTTAATTAGACTGTCAATATCCATCTGCACAGTGTGACTTCATTCGACCGGTGTCTGTGTGTGTCTCTGTGTGTGTGTGTGTGTGTGTGAGACTTTTTTTCTGTTAGTGGGCGGGGCCGCAGGTTTCAAATCTACTTGTGTTTCGTAGCCGCGTCTTCACGAAACACCTAATGACTCGTTATCAAGACGACTCGTTTGAAGCACTATGAGTCGACTCTTTTATAGATGAATCAACAGTTTTAAACACTGTACACTTACAGATTTAAGCCTTAGCTGGACATTTCACTTCACTTAGAGCTGTGTGACACACTATATGGAAGAGCATTTTCAAAAACCCATAATATGGGCTCTTTAAATGCTGAGAAACACAAATGTGAAAAGGGTCATAATGATCAATTTTATTAACAATGCACCTTAGACTCACCTTAAACATTCTTCTTTTTATGTATTTAAGAATGTGTATTAACAAGAATATATATTATTTAACTATTATAAATTTACTATAATAAACTGACAAATATTATATTCTACAAGCAAAAAACAACAACAAAAAGTACTTTTTTTACCATGACAGAAGCTGATATACAGTTAAAAACTAAATTATAATTATTTACCAAATATTTCCCAAGTGATGTTCATGTCTTGTTTTTTTTAGTTTGGCTGATATCAAAAAAATCGGCTGACGTCAATATTAAATACTATGTATATTAAATATATCAAATATTATTGTGCAACCACTGTTGTCCATAACCTAATTAATCTAGTGAAGCCTTTAAATGTCACTTTAAGCTGAATACTAGTGTCTTGAAGAATATCTAGTCTAATATTATGTGCTGTCATCATGGCAAAGAGAATATCAGAATCAGTTTTATTGCCAAGTGTGCTTCACACACACAAGGACTTTGTTTTGGCTACAGACGCTTCAAGTGTACATAAAGTGACAAGTGACAACACAAAAAAAATATTATAAACATTAAACAGATGCGGTTAGTGAAGAAACCTGGATGTTGAGTTGTATGTACAGATTGTTATAAATATACAGGTTATAAGGTGCTGTGTACAAGTGCGAATGTAGAAAGTATTGCATTGTATATTGATATAAGGTGCTGTGTACAAGTGCGTATGAGAAAGTATTGCACATATTTATTGCACAGTAGGGGGATATTTAACTGTTCATAAGGTAGACAGCCTGAGGAAAGAAACTTTTTCTGTGTCTGGCTGTTTTTGTGCTTGGTGCTCTGAAGCGCCGACCAGACGGTAACAGTTCGAACAGGTAGTGTGCTGGGTGTGAGGGGTCCAGAGTGATTTTGCGAGCCCTTTTACTGACTCTGGAAGAGTACAGTTCTTGAAGTGTAGGAAGGGTTGTGCCAGTGATTCGTTCAGCAGTCCGGACTATTCTCCGGACTAATAACTCAGTTATTAGAAATATTGTTTCTAAAATGTGTTGAGAAAAATCTTTCTGGTAAACATGATTTAGCAAATATTTGAAAAATAATTATAATTTCACAAGAGGGCTAATACTGTAGCATTTAAATCAAATCTATATAAAAGAACAGATTTTGTCTCACTAATATAGCTTAATATATATTAATTAATATAATAACTTAATTATGTGCTTTAAAATTGTAAATTTTTTTAAATATAATGAAATCCCAGCTATATTTGTTTCTCTTTTCTTGCGGTATCAGTATTGTGTTTTAGAGTTTAATAAACAGAGTTGTGGATGTGTTCGTGTTTGTATGATCTCAGTGATCTTTATGTTGTCTTGTTTAATGTTAACTCTGAGTTTCTGGGACTCAAACGCCTTCATTCAGAAGAAGATTTCAGTGTAAAGATTCAGAAATGGACTATTGGAATATTGCAGCAGGAACTCCCTCTGCTGTTCACTGAGACCGATTACACTCATTTTAATGACGAACTGAATCTAAACCAGTTTAAATACCAGTCATTTGTTTCCTGACATGCTTTCACACCTGTAATAAAGGATGTTTTGGTTTATCTCTTATTTATACTTTACATTTAGTGTCGTCAGACTAATGTTCAACTATTGTAAATATATTCATCTGCTGTCATCAGCATGTCTGCATTCACACTGGACTGGTTGGTTGAGCTTTTTTTTTTAAACAAAATCTAGATATATTTATGTTGTTTGAGAAAGTATAAGGAGTTCCTGAATTTATCAGTTCTTTCACTGTTTTTAACATTTGTTTTACATTTTTATTGAATTGTACCCTAAAGGAGAGCTATTATAAACCCTTTTTACAAGCTGATGTCCTTAGAGTATGTAAAATTTCGGCTCAAAACACCAAATAAATAATGTTTTATAACTCTGAAACTGACCCTTTTCGGCTTTAAGCCTACTTATGTGGCATTTTGCTGACTGTCGCTTTAAATTCAAATGAGATTGTGCTCTTTTCAGAAGAGGGCGGAGCTACAGACGCCTGTGTGTCAGCATAGCAGCAGATTCAAAAACAGGACTAACATCCTAAACCAATGAGGGAGAGATGTGCACTAGTGGGTGGGGCTTTCCTCCTCTGATGACAGGTACAAGGGAGAATGTCAATCAAAGGGCTCTTTTGTTGTAGTGTGCTATTCAACAGTGTTTCCCAACCCTGTTCCTGAAGGCACACCAACAGTACACATTTTCAACCTCTCCCTAATCAAACACACCTGAATCAACTTATAACATCAGAAGAGACTCCAACACCTGAAGTTAATGGGTCAGAAAAGGGAGACATCCAAAATATGTACTGTTGGTGTGCCTCCAGGAACAGGGTTGGGAAACACTGCTATACAATATGAAAGTATGCGATTTTGGATGCAGCCGATGAATTCAGACATACTATTCGGCTCGCATGCTGTTTTTGGATGTATAAGATTTCAGATGCAGCTTATGAATTTAAACATGCTGCTCAGCTCGCAGCTCGCGTACTATATAGTATGGAAGTATGCGATTTCAGAAGCAGTCAGTCACATGATCTCAATGGGGTCCTTCAACTAATTATAGTTTTTTGTGTTATTGCCTGATTTAAAATGAGCTTATAGTGTTAAACCAGAGGGCATGGAGTTCAGTGACAATAGTTTCTCTGTATTTAGAAATATTATTACTATAATAACTTAATAATAATAATAATGGGGCAGCATGGTGGCGCAGTGGATAGCGCTGTCGCCTCACAGCAAGAAGGTCACTGATTCGAGCCTCGGCTGAGTCAGTTGGCATTTCTGTGTGGAGTTTGCATGTTCTCCCCATGTTGACGTGGGTTTCCTCTGAATGCTTTACAAGTCCAAACACATGCGCTATAGGGGAATTGGGTAAGCCAAGTTGTCCGTAGTGTATGTCTGAATGAGTGTGTATGTATGTTTCCCAGTGATGGGTTGCGGCTGGAAGGGCATCCGTTGTTTAAAACGTGCTGGATAAGTTGGCGGTTCATTCCGCTGTGGTGACACCAGATTAATAAAGGGACTAAGCTGAAAAAAATCAATGAATAATAATAATAATAGTAATTCTTGAGCTTTTCTTGCTTACATTTTTGTCTTGTTTTTAGTCCAAATATCTCAAAATTCTAAAATCAAGAAAGATTTTCTTGGCAAGCAAAACATATTGTCTTGTGTTCAGAAATAATGAGTCAAAATGAAGTGAGTTTTTCCTTAAAACAAGCGCAATAATCTGATGGTGTCAATAAAATGTTATGTCAAAAGGAATAACAAGATTTTGCCTACCAGTTTGGCAGATTATTTTGCTTGTTTTAAGTAAAAACTCATTTCATTTTACATATTATTTCTGAAAACTGTCTCCCTGGATTTCGCTGGTAGTTTATGTTGTACATTGAGTCTGATGGACTGCCCTCTGGAAACGCTTTTAGTTGCTAAAGATTAGCGTTTCGACAGCTTTATGTAGCCGTGTCTCGTTAATTTCCCCCTTACACCCCTTCACTTACAGGTCACAATTTTATCTTTATGATTTTCTCCCCGAGGAACTCTCTAACTCTTCTTCAGTTTTACCCTTTCACTGGTTGTTGCTATAGGGGATACAGCTGCGGCCGGAAGTAAACAAGACTTACATCATTTATTAAATTATCCTTCAACTGTATTTTCTTAACATGTACCTCAACCCTAAACCCAACCCTTACAGTCATGAATAAATAGTAAAAGGAATGTTATTCTGCGTTGCGGAAGTGCGCTCATTTTTGCGCTTGTTTTAACGCGTCCGATTCAGTTTCCTATGGAAGAAATGACCAGGAATAATAAACGGCAGTAAACGGTCAAACTACTTGCTCTACAAACAAGTGTGCTCATGACTATACGTAACAAGTAGAATAATACAATAAGGACATGTCAGTTTGCAACATTAAGCAGCAGAGCGAACAGTTTTTAACGTCTAGAAATCAATGGAAGAGCGGAAGTGTCGAGACTAAATCATTAAAACGGCTGCTCCCGCTCGTACGTCAAGGATAAGGTACAGAGTTTTATTCAAATTATTTATTAATTTACCGATTGTATTGTATTTTATTGATGTCTACCAATTCCCCAAGTCTCACAGCAATCTAAAAATATGAATTATTGTTGTACAATGTGACAAAAGTTATGCTATATTGATGTATCCGCAGCTGTATCCCCTCTAGACTTTACACATCAAGTAAAATAATCTTGTTTTTTTCTTTCAAATAACATTATTTTGCTTGTTTAAAGGAAAAACTCACTTAACTTTGACTCGTTATTTCTGAAAACAAGAAAATATTTATCACTTGTCTAGAAAATGCTTCTTGATTTAAGTTATTTTAGATATTTGCACTAAATGTGGCAAAAACACATGTATGAAAAACACCTGCTGAAACACCAGCAAAATCCAGCTTGGCAAAATCCAAGCTGGTTTTAGCTGGTCATTTTCCAGCCTGACCAGCTAAGACCAGGCTGGAAATGGCTGGAAACCAGCCTGGAAATGGCCAAAACCCCTCTAAAACCAGGCTGGTCGACCAGCTAAAACCAGCCAACCATCCTAGGCTGGTTTAAGCTGGATTTTTCAGTAGGGTTTCGGTGTAGTTTTGAAGTCGGGTTTGCTGAAAGACCCTTTCTGTTCTTCTAGGAGGATGTTTCCAGTTCTCTTGTTCCAATCAGCATCCAACTGAAGCATCTGAAATGCAATGATCTACATGTATAAGCAATAAATGTGTTCACATGTGTCTGAATCTCCCCGGTTTGTCAGAACAGTATGAATTTTACAAGTATAAGTATGGAAACCCTGCTGAAAAATCCAGCTTAAACCAGCCTAGGCTGGTTGGCTGGTTTAAGCTGGTTGACCAGGCTGGTTTTAGAGGGGTTTTGGCCATTTCCAGGCTGGTTTCCAGCTATTTCCAACCTGGTCTTAGCTGGTCAAGCTGGAAAATGACCAGCAAAATCCAGCTAAAAGTAACTTGACCAGCCTGGTTTAAGCTGGACATAGTTGGTTTTGGCTGGTCAAGCTAGTTTTAGCTGGTTTTAGCTGGTCATTTTCTAGCCTGACCAGCTAAGACCAGGCTGGGAATGGTTGGAAACCAGCCTGGAAATGGCCAAAACCCCTCTAAAACCAGGCTGGTCGACCAGCTAAAACCAGCCAACCAGCCTAGGCTGGTTTAAGCTGGATTTTTCAGTAGGGAAGCCACATAGGCGCTCAATATTGATGTGCTGAAATGAATAAATCAGGTTATGAATCATGTTTATTTAAGCTTTCTATGACCTCTGCAGTGAGCTTCTGAATATCAGGCTCGTGTCTGAGTAAATTTCAGGATTTCTCTGCAGGTCTTCATCGTGAACACAACACACTTGTAGAGCTTTGATTCACGCTGGGTTTCCATTCAAGGATGTGAATTAGATTTATGCACAAAGCTGAAATATGGCATGAAATATCTGCAAATAAAGCAGCAGGGAATA
>NC_079444.1:3627268-3642268 GCF_903798145.1 Danio aesculapii | reverse complement strand
GAGTTGTTCCCTATTTATTATTCATCATAAAACCGGGCTCTTTCCCATCGCACTGTAGCTGGAGGAGTGTTTGCATTCGCCGCAGGTGTGTGTGAGGTGACAACTCGAACCTTCAGCTCATCTGCAGTGACTCAAAGTTGACTCGAAGAGCACACTGTCACATTCTGAAGAAGCGTGGTCATTCATAGGCCACTTATATTCATGATCTTCACACTCAAACTGATAGAAGATTGTTTACAGAATTAAAAAACAGATTAATTCTCGCAGACGTTTGTTTACAAGTTTACAGTACACTCTCACAACTCTGACTTGTTCCCTGTGAGTTCTCTGTGTATATCTGTCAGGATTCAGCACATAGGAGAGCTCACAGTAGACTACGGAGATATCGGTTACAGCAAGACGAGACAGATGGCTCAAAACTTGCTTGAATTTGCAGAGGAGACTAGACTGAGCAAACATGTTCCTGCCAGGGCCTATGCATCCCACACTGGCCCCCCAGGAACCCTCACTAGTCCTCACCGGCTCCCAGGAGCCTTTAATACCCCTCACTGGTCCACAGGAGCTCTCACATGCTCAAACCGGCCCCCAGGAGCTCTTACTAGCCCACATTAGCCCCAGGAGCCCTCAGTAGCCACGCAGCGGACCCTGGAGCCCTCACTAGCCCACATTAGCCCCCAGGAGCCCTCACTTGCCCTCACCAGCCCCCAGGAGCCCTTACTACCCCTCGCTTGCCCCCAGGAGCTCTCACATGCCCAAATTGGCCCCCAGGAGTTCTTACTAGCCTACATCAGCCCCCAGAAACCCTCACTAGCCCTCACCGGCTCCCAGGAGCCCTTACTACCCCTCACTGGCCCCCAGGATCCCTCACTAGCCCACATTAGCCCCCAGGAGCCCTCACTTGCCCTCACCGGCTCCCAGGAGCCTTTAATACCCCTCACTTTCCCCCAGGAGCTCTCACATGCTCAAATCGGCCCCCAGGAGCTCTTACTAGCCCACATTAGCCCCAGGAGCCCTCAGTAGCCACGCAGCGGACCCTGGAGCCCTCACTAGCCCACATTAGCCCCCAGGAGCCCTCACTTGCCCTCACCAGCCCCCAGGAGCTCTTACTACCCCTCGCTTGCCCCCAGGAGCTCTCACATGCCCAAATTGGCCCCCAGGAGTTCTTACTAGCCTACATCAGCCCCCAGAAACCCTCACTAGCCCTCACCGGCTCCCAGGAGCCCTTACTACCCCTCACTGGCCCCCAGGAGCTCTCACATGCTCAAATCGGCCCCCAGGAGCTCTTACTAGCCCACATTAGCCCCCAGGAGCCCTCACTAGCCACGCATCGGCCCCCAGGAGCCCTCACTAGCCCACATTAGACCCCAGGAGCTCTCACTAGCCCACATTATCCCTCAGGAGCCCTCACTAGCCCTTACTACCCCTCACTGGCCCCCAGGAGCTCTCACATGCTCAAATCGGCCCCCAGGAGCTCTTACTAGCCCACATTAGCCCCCACGTGCCCTCACTAGCCACACATCGGCCCCCAGGAGCTCTTACTACCCCTCGCTTGCCCCCAGGAGCTCTCACATGCCCAAATTGGCCCCCAGGAGTTCTAACTAGCCTACATCAGCCCCCAGAAACCCTCACTAGCCCTCACCGGCTCCCAGGAGCCCTTACTACCCCTCACTGGCCCCCAGGAGCTCTCACATGCTCAAATCGGCCCCCAGGAGTTCTTACTAGCCTACATCAGCCCCCAGAAACCCTCACTAGCCCTCACAGGCTCCCAGGAGCCCTTACTACCCCTCACTGGCCCCCAGGAGCTCTCACATGCTCAAATCGGCCCCCAAGAGCTCTTACTAGCCCACATTAGCCCCCAGGAGCCCTCACTAGCCACGCGTCGGCCCCCAGGAGCCCTAACTAGCCCACATTAGACCCCAGGAGCTCTCACTAGCCCACATTATCCCTCAGGAGCCCTCACTAGCCCTTACTACCCCTCACTGGCCCCCAGGAGCTCTCACATGCTCAAATCGGCCCCCAGGAGCTCTTACTAGCCCACATTAGCCCCCAGGAGCCCTCACTAGCCACGCATCGGCCCCAAGAACCCTCACTAGCCCACATTAGACCCCAGGAGCTCTCACTAGCCCACATTATCCCTCAGGAGCCCTCACTAGCCCACATTATCCCTCAGGAGCCCTCACTAGCCCACATTAGCCCCCAGGAGGCCTCACCAGCCCCCAGGAGCCCTTATTACCCCTCACTGACCCCCAGGAGCTCTCACATGCTCAAATTGGCCCCAAGGAGCCAAGGAGTTCTTACTAGCCTACATCAGCCCCCAGGAGCCCTCACTAGCCACACATCGGCCCCCAGGAGCCCTCACTAGCCCACATTAGCCCCCAGGAGCCCTTACTATTCAAGTCAATTCATCTTCAATTCATCTGCAGATGCAGAAACCTGCGTGGAGCACATTCATGCATCATACCGCTAAGTGATGCATTGTGTGTACGCTTTACTAAACAGATAGGTCTTTAATCTAGTTTTGAACTGCAAGAGTGTGTCTGACCTTCGGACGTTATCAGGAAGGCTATTCCAGAGTTTAGGAGCCATAAATGAGAAGGCTCGACCTCCTTTAGTAGACTTTGCTATTCAATTACTACCAGAAGCCTTGAGTTTTGAGATCTTAAAGAGCGAGTTGGATTGTAGCGAGGCAGGAGATTGGTTAGATAAACAGGAGCTAGATTATTTAAAGATTTATATGTAAGAAGCAATATTTTAAAATCAATACGAAACTTAACAGGCAGCCAGTGTAAGGAGGAAAAAATTGGGGTGATGTGATCATATTTTCTAGACCTGGTAAGAACTCTGGCAGCTGTATTTTGTACTAGCTGAAGTTTATTAATAGAGGATGCTGGGCAGCCAGCAAACAGTGCATTACAGTAATCCAGCCTAGAAGTCATAAAAGCATGGACTAGCTTTTCTGCATCTGACATGGATAGCATACTTCATAACTTAGCAATATTTCTCTTATGAAAGTGACATGGGAGATATGATTTTCAAAAGTTAAGTTGATGTCTAATGTAACACCCAGATCTTTTATAGTAGAGCTAACGCTAACTTTGTATGCCTCTAATCGCAGGGCCCAATAAGTTTTACTTCTGTTCAGTCTTAGTACCGTTGTTATTTTCATTATACATGTTACCTCTAGGGTTCATTTTTAGTACGTTTGGAGTGATGTACCACTAGTGGTGTAACGGATCACAGATCTCTCGGTTCGGATCACATTATGGTTTGGTCATGGATCGGAGCATTTTTCGGATCAGCCAAAAACGAGGAGACGAATGTCATTTACTTTCCATTTATTACAGAAACAGCACCACAAGACACTTTTGGTTTTAACAAACAGAACATAGAACTTGTACTTTTATTAAAAATAAAATGAAGAAACAAACAGCTGAATAAAAATAAATAGTAAAATATTTGTTACTGTGAAAAACTCTACTACTGTTGCTGATAATGCTAAATGTAGAAATCTAAGATTATAATTTGTACAACCCATATTTATTTTGAGTCTCATTTTCAATAAATGATTCAGTTCTTCACTCATAAAACTTCATGTTTCATTGTCAGATGATCATTTCTGAAGAATTATTCAGTGGTGTATTTTTGATGGCTGGTTGTCGCCACCTACTGGTGAAATAATGTAATTGCTGCCTACAACTTTCATTTTTGAGCGTCAAGTTAAATCCGCATGATGGTGATTTTAAAGGTGCCATATATGGCATTGGTTTAATAATTTAGAATGTTCTCCAGAGCAAGAAGAAGAAAGAAATAATGCGCCAAAATGAAGTGAGATTTACTTAAAACAAGCAAAATAATCTGCCAGTGGGGTAAAATAATCTTGTTTTTCATTTGACATTTGAGACAGGTTATTTTGCTTCAACAACAATGAATGTGTATACAATGAATGTATTGTTTAGTGTGTGTTCATGTTAGCAAATGCATCAACTAATCCAACCTTATATTAAACCTAACAATTCTGCAATGTTATATCATGCAATTTAGCTTTTTATTCGGACACAATTGTTTGAAAAAAAAAAGTAGTTGTGAGATTAAAAAGGCACAGCATGGTATATTCAGTAAATGAGCCTCCATGCAACCCCTGGACAGTGTTTGAGCTCCTCGAGCAGCTTGTTTCTGTTGAGACTGAATGGGTTAGTGTGTTGATTATGTAAATGCAGAGGAATAACCATATTCCGGCGTGTGTGTGTGGGTTCAGTCCGCCAGGCCGTGGGACTGCTGGAATCTGGTGTTTGTGTGTAGTATCTGCTTTATTTATTTCAACACAGCAGCTGGTGTTCACACACATATCTCACGTTACATCATGAGCTCGTTCTGCAGATTCTGCCTTTATGCAATTATATCTGGTGACAGAAACTCATCCTGTAGTATCTTCTAATTAATATGCATGATTAAATGGAGCCCGTTTATTGCTCAAATGGGCTGTTAATTCTGAGTTTTACTGTCACTGTGCAGTGGTTATTAATTAAAATTGTTTAATAGATCTCAATGGTGCCCCGACTTTTTTAACATAGACATGAAAATGCCATGTTCAGCTTAAATGAATGTCAATATTCAATATAGAGGTGACACGGTGGCTCAGTGGTTAGCACTGTGGCCTCACAGCATGAAGGTCGCTGGTTCGAGTCCCGACTAGGTCATTTGGCGTTTCGGTGTGGAGTTTGCATGTTCTCCCTGTGCTGGCGTGGGTTTCCTCCGGGTGCTATGGTTTCCCCCACAGTACAAACACATGCGCTGTAGGGGAATTGATCAACTAAACTGGCTGTAGTGTATAAGTGTGTGTGTGTGTGAATGTGAGTGTGTATGGATGTTTCTCAGTACTGGGTTGCAGCTGGAAGGGCATCCACTGTGTAAAACATATGCTGGAATAGTTGGCGGTTCATTCCGCTGTGGCGACCTCTGATAATTAAAGGGGCTGACCTGAAGAAAAATGAATATTCAATGCATTGATGCATTAAGTTTGGTCTCTTTTTATAGAAGAAACGTGTCAGATTGTAGCTCACAAGTTTTAAAAGTTCAATAAAGCAAAAGTTATGCGCCTTTATGTTTATGAAGATATTAATTTTACTTCGGCTACAGTGGAATGAACCACCAATTACTCTGGCGTATGTTTTTTTAACGTATGCATCGGATGCCCTTCCAGCCACAATGTTTATGAGAATGATAAAACAATAAATGTATATTTTAATACACACTGTAAAAAATATCAGGTTCTGTATTTTGTGATTCACAAGTGTTTATATGCGGTGGTGAATTGCATTATGGGATGTTGATCTCTGCTCTGTCCACTTCTGATGTTGAAGATTAAACTCTACAGTTAAACAGAGTGACTTTTACTGACATTTTAGTGGTTTATATTAATATCAGAAATAATATCTAGAGAAATAAGTGTGTAGAATAACAGAAATGTGCTGCAGTTTATTACAAGGTTTCTGTAGTGTAATATACAACACCAACACACTATACAGCACTGCACACTTAAGCTCTGCAATATTGGAAAAATCTAGCATTGTGATATTTTTTGCAATATGAATAGAATTTCACCATATGACTGAAAGAGTTCATAATGTTAGATGGATTGGGATGATTCTGCAGTGGGAGTGCATCTTTATAAAATCTAATAAACAATCTTTAACATTTTTGGTGTCTCCTGACACATGTTCCTTGTGGTCTGTGCTATTTGCGGTGCATTTCTGTATTTGCATGTGTTGTGAGTATTTTCATGCTTAACAATCTATAAATACAATCAAGAAAATGATATGACTGAAATAAAGTGTTTTATCCATAGACTGTAAAATATATGGACGGAGTATCCGTGACGTCACCCATAGGTTACCAAACAAGGGCAAAGAGGCGGAGAGTGAGCGGAGCTACAGACACCTGCTGGCACTTTGCTTAGACCTGGCAGACAGACTTTACTTTGGGAGAAACGCTTGATACTTTATTACCTGCGACTCGTTTGTGTTCTGACCACATGTGCTTGGCTGTACACTATATCAATAAAGTGTTTAGACTTTTAAAAACACTGTAGTAATACATTGAGCCACTAAACATTGTTCTTATGATGTTTTTCTACAGGAGGAAAACGCGAAATACGTCCAAACACTTCAGATATAGTGTGTGTTAGTAAATGCAAGACTATTGATGAACTCCAGCATAACACTGTATGATAACGCTTCAGATGACTGTTCTAGAGCCTACAGCTAATCAATCTGTCACATTCTGGAGTGCTTTACGGGTCTAAAGAAAAATATTAATGATAAATGATCTTAAATAAAACAAATACATTTATAGAGATGGTATACAAGTATATAACTTTACTCACATGGGAAACGAGGCCACGTGAGCGGTTTGTGAGCACAATTAAGTGCACACAGCATCCCATATCATCTGATAATTGTAAGAAATGCGTCCAAAAGGCAGCTGACTGTGTAAAGCCACATAAAACAACACAAAAATACGATGAATATGCCGAGATCAGTGGCTAATCTGCCGGATTCAGCTGAGGTGAAGTGACGGCGACCAGCGAGACCTAGCTGTCACTCAAGTGGCCACGCCCTTAATTATGCAAACTTAATATAACCTAATATAAAGGAAATGGATGAGTTACAAAAAATTTCACCCCCCTCACAGTTGTCATGGAGGGTAATAATAGCTATATGAACCAAAATCGTTCTTTGTACCAGGCTGTCAACACCTTTTTTTCTGCTGTAAAGTTGGCCATTCTAACAGAGGGCTCAATTGCAATTTGCTCTATTATGGAGCCAGGACTAGCGGAATTTTGATGAATTGCAGTTTCAGTTACTTCCGTATTGGCTTCCCGAGGGAGAGCGGGAGGTTGCCGCTTGGTTTTATCCTTTCCAGAGTCGAACAGTATTCAAGTACAGCAGCTGAATGATAAAAATAAAAATAATCCAAAACAATTAATCATAGTTAAGGTCACAAATGGTACAATTTTTTATACTTGAATGCTTTTAAAATGATTATACAATCACAAGCATCAAAAACACTTGCAAATGATCAATTGTAATACAAACTCAACATTGCATATATCCTGTGATGTGCCTATTGTGAATGATCTCATTGCGATATGCATCTTAAAACCATATATTGTTCAGATTTACTGCAAACTTTTACAAATGTTCTTAGAAATCAACTTTTTGAGGTTAAATGTTGCTGGAAGAAAGATCAAGGTCCCATAATGCAATTCAAAAGCAGAAATAAATGGAGAAAATTACCAAAAATAAAAACATGAATCGCAAAATACGGTAAACTGCTTATTCACGGATATATTCTAAAATAAAATACGTCGTTTACAAAACCTGTTACAGTCTAAAATTGACAGAAAAACTAAGTTAAATATCAGAACAACATATATTCCAAATTTGAACTTGATATCTTCAAAAATGAGCTTTCAGTATGATTTTGTTTGGCTGCAATACCCAACATGACCACCAGGTGACTTCCAGTTTACATTGGTGAACATACAAGGGCGCCCCCTATGTTTTGAGGAATATGAACCCTATTCCATAATCAATTCCATATGAACATATTATGGTGTTTTTATGCTTTAGAAGAGTCAAACACCTTCATCCAGCTCCATTAATGTTGAAGAAATCATATTTGTGTGTTGTGCTCACAAGTAAACATTGCTTTCCATATTGAGTCCTCGTTAGACAGAGTTTGAAGAGCCCATATTATGGGTTTTTGAAAATGCCCTTCCATGTAGTGTGTAACACAGCTCTAAGTGAAGTGAAATATCCAGCTAAGGCTTAAATCTGTAAGTGTACAGTGTTTAAAACTATTGATTCATCTATAAAAGAGTCGACTCATAGTGCTTCAAACGAGTCGTCTTGATAACGAGTCATTAGGTGTTTCGTGATGACGCGGCTACGAAACACAAGTAGTTGTGCGCACAAACCCGGGAGATTTGAAACCTGCGGCCCCGCCCACTAACAGAAAAAAAGTCTCACACACACACACACAGAGACACACACAGACACCGGTGGAATGAAGTCACGCTGTGCAGATGGATAATATTGACAGTCTAATCAAAGATGAAACCTCAGCAATATAGCCCAGCCTTGAGCAGATCGAGTGCTTCTGGAAACTACATGCTTACAAAGAAGACTTCATCAGTTTGTTAAAGGAAGGATCAGTGAAGACTGTCAGAACAAGGATCAGTGGATCATGAATCAGTTTCTTCCCCCATTTCACCAGTGTAAGTACGTGCGATTAAAATTGTTGCCTCGTTTACTCTAGCTTCCAAATTATGTATTTAGTTGTGTATTGTTACTTGTAACCGCGTGTACTGTATCAGGTTATCTCTTTATTCTCATATAAACCCACGTTGAAAACGCGACGCGTGCCGCTTTGTTCACAGATCATCAGCTGTTCCTACACAAATGCAACGGTCAAGTTTCAAAATAGCTCAGCTCAGGTTCGAGGTGAGGTGTATAAATTGCACCCAGCAAGCTGAACTGGCGCTCTAGGCCTGTGTGTCGTGTCCTCGGGGAGTAGTGTAATGTGTGTGTGTGTGTCTCCTCTGAGGGTAATGTGTGTGTGTATGTGTGTGTGTGTGTCTCCTCTGAGGGTAATGTGTGTGTGTGTGTGTCTCCTCGTGTGTGTAACGCTCTAGTCAAAGGATGATCACGCCGCCCTCAACCCGATAGTGAAAATGAAAGGGACCCGTTAGTAAAATGAGGACCGGGGGGTGTCGCGGTTGAAATTGAGGACCGGATATTCGCGGATATAACTGAGCGCCGCGCCCTCTCTATTCTGCCGCTCTAGGTCTCCTCTATGGACGCGCCGGCCCTGTGTGTGTGTGTATGTGTAAAAAGAGCAAGTAGACTGTGACAGGCTAGGAGATCTCCTCGCCAGTTCTTGGACTTTTTGCTTAATAAAATAGTTCGTCGTCAGTATTTTCTAGTCCATCGTCTGTATTTACATTCACCCACTGGCAGCCAAAATCCACTATGAAGCGTGTGTGCACTGTGACTACTTTTATATTGTTGATTAGCAGCTGGGCATTTCACTCTGCCTTGTGCTGAAGCCTGTCAGTGTCGTCGACCAATCGCAGCAGGCTGTCATTGGTCCAATCAGCGCAGATTAGCTTCGCGCTGAGGAGGGGTTTGGGAACAAATGAATCGCTGAACGATTCATATGGGAGTCGCTGGGATAATTAGGTAAAAATAAATGCAGATTATAAGACCACGAAAGTGTTTTTTGATCTTGCATGCATATTAGACTGTTGTTGGAGACCCTTACAACCTAAATATGACCCTATTTCATGTATAATATGGGCTCTTTAAGAAAAGTGTCCAGTGCATGAGGAGGGAGGAGTGTATCTGCATGTGGTTTGTCAAACCCACTCACCTGAACACAGTGTTTTATTAGAGATGTGGAGGGATTTTAGGAAAAGTCAGTAAAGGTGTTAGAGAGGTGCTTGTGGGTAAACTTTAGGAGTGCAGATCTGTCATCTACAGGTTTACAGCAGTAAAAGAACCCATTAGATCACATGTGTGGTGCAAAACTTTAATATCAGCGCCGTGACGTTCCTCCATGTTTCTCTGACATCACCTCAGCGGTGGCTGAATGATGGCTGTGTGACTTTGGATGCTTTTATCAGCACAACAGATCTGTTCTTTATGGACTCTCTCTCTCTCTCTCTCTCTCTCTCTCTCTCTCTCCCTCTCTCTCTCTCTCTGTCTTTGTGTGTGTGTGTGTGTGTGTGTGTGTGTGTGTGTGTACATCTGTGCATGTGTGTCTGAGCTCAGCCTCTGTTCCAAAGTCCCAAGAGGAAGCATGCGTGTGTGTGTGTGCGCGCGCGCGTTTGCATGTGTGTGTGTGTGCATGTTTATGCGTTTGTATCTGTTTGTGCTTGTGTGTTGTGTGAGTGTGTTAGCTCAGCGTCAGTCCCAAAGTCCCAAGGGGAAGCCTGTGAACTGTGTGTGCGCGCGCGCGTGAGTGCGTGCATGTGAGTGTGTGTGTGTGTGTGTGTGTGTGTGTGTGTGTGTGTGTGTGTGTGTGTGTTTATGACAGCTGCATCAGTCGCATTCGGACTCCTCGATCTCTCGTGTTTAATGAGCGCTAATGAACTCGTTTAATGAAGAACACACACGCGCCGGATGTGCTGCTGCTGTGAACAAGAAGAAGAGAGAGAGAGAGAGTGTGTGTGTGTGAATCGTGCTGTTGATTCAGCAGCTCTTCCACCACTGCGCTGAGCTGTGCGTGTGCTTGCATGTGCATGCGTGTGTGTGTGTGTGTGAGCATGATCGAGTGCATGTGTTCTCGTGAGTCTGGAGTCTGGATGGCCGCTCGTGTGTGAGTCTGGCGGACACACCGCTGCTTTTCCCCGCAGACGCCCGGACAGCGCGCCGCCAGGATGCCCGCGGAGGTGAGTGTTTTCCCGCAGCGCTTCTCCTCTGCGTCCGCCGCCTCTCTGGAGCTATCCATGCGTCGAGTGTTTTCACACACACGTTTTAGGATGACATGCACACACTGAGGATTGCGGCATATATGTGTGTGTGTGTGTGTGTTGATACTGCAGTGTGCGTGCGTGTGTTTGACAGTGAGATTAACTCTGTGTGCAGGATGACGCGCTGCGCTGGATGCGGCGGGCGCTGCTGCCACTGCGGGCGGAAACACGCGCGCGTCGGGATGAAGTTTTCCGTGATTCATGCGTCCTCGTTGCGCGCGTGTGTGTGTGCGCGCGTGCCCTTGAGCGGCATTCTGACCGTGTGTTTGATGGAAACAGTGTGTGTGTGTGTTGATGGATGATGGATGGATGGACCACTGCACATGACGTAAGACGGGTTACCAAGCGCCTGAAATCATCATCAGTGCTGTATTGAGGTGCAGTTCAGCTCCCCGGAACACACACACACACACACACACACACACTGATGCTGCTGCTCTGCTTCATGATGCTGCTCTTCTGTACGGTGCATTTGTGGATCCAGAGATGCATCATCCAGCAGAGCAGCAGCATGAAGCAGAGAGCAGCAGCAGCAGTGTGTCAGAAAGAAAAAAGTCATTTCTGGATGAAGTAAGTTGTCATTTTGATGGAAGACTGTACTCTAGCAAAATGTTGGGTTGTTTTAGCCTAGTGCTGGGTCAAATATGGACTAACCCAATAGCTGGGGAGGAAAAAAAAATCATTTTAATAAAATGTTTTTTAAAATTGCCCAATGTTGGATTTGTTCACGTTTGACCCAATGTCAAGTTAAAACAACCCAGCATTTTTTTAAAAATTCTTTGTTTATTGGTTTTCATGAACATACAAGCAAAAAAAAAAGGATATCGGTAGACACAAGTATAGCAGCAAAAGTCATAAAAATATCTAATAAAAATACAAACAGAATACAAAAATTAACCCAGCATTTCAAAATGACAACAATGACTTTTACTTTATTATTTTTTTTACCATAATTATTTCTTAGTCGTATTATTCCTCTTTTAAATGAATGGGTTTTGTAATCATAGTGTGTCTATATATATATATATATATATATATATATATATATATATATATATATATATATATATATATATATATATGTAAATATTTTAATAAGTTTACAGTAGTTTGTTTTGTTCAGTTGTTTGTTGTCTCCATAATAAATTACATATTAAATGACACATTATGCTCTTAAAAACGCCAGGTTATTTTAGCCCAACACTGGGTCAAATATGGACTAACCCAACAGGGGTGAAAAAATGTAATTTAAATGTGATATTTTTAAAACATTGCCTGACATTGGATTTGTCTATATTTGACCCAAAGTTGGGCTAAAACAACCCAGCAGTTTTTACAGTATAGTCTTCCATCAAAATGACAACAATGACTTTTTTTTTTAATAATTATGTCTCTTTTTAATTCTTAGGTCTAGTAATCATATTGTTAATATATATGCAAATGTGTTCATGAGTTTTCAGTCGTTTGTTTTGTTCAGTTGTTCGTTGTCTCCAAAAATTACATTTTAAATTACACATGATGCTCTAAAAATGCTGGGTTGTTTTCCCGCACTCACAAAAAAATGCTGGGTTGTTTTAACTCAACTTTGGGTCAAATATGGACAAACCCAACATTGGGTTAATTTTTTTTATTCAATTTAAATGACAATTTTGAATCCAGCTGTTGTGTTTCTCCAAATTTGACCAAAACATTGGGTTAAAACAACCCAGCATTTTTAAGAGTACAAACAAGGTAAAATATGGCCAAACCCAAATGTTGGGTTAAATTTGGTCCTATAAATGCAAGTTTAAAATAGAAACCCAGAAGTTTGTGTTGTCTATATTTACCCCAAATCGAGTTGAAATAACCCAGCATTATTAGAGTGTAATTATGTCACTCTTCCATTGTGAAATGTCACCATGGTGATACAAGGGAGACTAAAACTCTTTACTAAAAGCTCTCATTCGTTAATGTTAGTCAATGCATAAACATCACAGGATAATGAGCCAATTATTTTCACACTCCTCAACATTTGTTATAATGCTGGGTTATTGAACCAAATGTTGGGTCAAATATGGACAAACAACCATTAGGTTAATTTTTATATAAAAATGTAGGGCGTCGCGGTGGCGCAGTTGGCAGAACAATCACCTCACAGCAAGAAGGTCGCTGGTTCGAGCCTCGGCTGGGTCAGTTGGTGTTTCTGTGTGGAGTTTGCATGTTCTCCCCGTGTTGGTGTGAGCTTGCTCCGGTTTCCCCCCAGTTCAAAGATGGTACAGGTGAATTGGGTAAGATAAATTGTCCGTAGTGTATGTGTGTGAATGAGAGTGTATGGGTTGCAGCTGGAAGGGCATCCGCTGCATAAAGCATATCCTGGATAAATTGGCGGTTCATTCCACTGTGGCGACCCCTGATTAATGAAGGGGGGAAAAAAATGAATGACTGATTGAATAAAATGTAAATTGCTGTTTTTTAAACACAACTGTTGGGTTTCTCCATATTTGACTCAAATGTTGGGTTAAAACAACCCAAAAATTTTCAAAGTGCAAATAGGGTAAAATAGGTGCAAACACAAATGTTGGGCTAAATTTGGTCCAATGAATTGAAATTTAAAAAGTAACCCAGCATTTTGGTTTTGTCCTTATTTTACCCAGACTATACTACTTGTGTCTTGAAGAATATCTAGTCTAATATTATTTACTGTCATCATGGCAAAGAGAAACCAGTTATCAGAGATGAGTTATCAAAACTATTATGATTAGAAATGTGCTGAAGAAATCTGCTCTGCTTTAAACAGAAATTGGGGGGAGAAATATTCAGGAGGGCTCATAATTCTGACTTCAGCTGTATATAATGTATACAAAACTATAGAAAAAAGAAAAGGAAAGCTGTGGTTTATTATTCATAAGAGCTGAAATCATTTCCATCATGTTAGTGAATTCAAGCTTCAATACCATTTCGCTCATAGCTGGTCATTTTAGTGTATCCATAGTAACCAGCTGCATAGCAACACCCAAACACCATCAACACCAGCAAACCCGCAGTGAACAGAGAGAGAGAGAGGGAGGTTTTTTGTGCAGGGAGAGAGTTAAAGGTGCAGTCTGCCTAAATACTCACCGCACCGAACACAGTCCCACCCCCGCCGTCCAAAGCCACGCCTCCTGAAATCATGAACGCGCACATTAAAGGTGACAGTAGACAACCCAGAAAACTTTACAGTACTTTATAACACTATAATTCCCAATGAGAAACTGTATTATATCTAGTGTTTGCAGTTGTGTAGCAGCAGAGCTCGTCATAATGTGCAATATTTCAAGGATCACTGCTCTCGCTCTCTCACACTCTGTCCTAAAGCCACTACTGTATGCTTAGTGTTTGGCCTGCGGCGTGCAGGAATTACACTTATTACTAAACCATACTGACATGCTATTTCAGAGTGAATATTCAGAGTAGCGGTGAACGATATAGGGAGCGCGTCACAGGCTGCCATTGATCAACAATGACCCAATGTGAATGTAAAAGCAACTTCAGCTCGGTAAAGCAGGCTAGGCAGAATAGAGATATTTGCTGAGGTTTTGCAAATCGTTCATTCATTTTCTTTTTGGCTTAGTCCTTTTATTAATCAGGGGTCGCCACAGTGGAATGAACCGCCAACTAGTCCAGCACAAGTTTTACGCAGCGGATGCCGACTGAAGAAACAAAAACGAGAGCACTTCCGTATTGAAGAATAAGGTCAATAGCGCACGTGTTTGGAGCACCCAGAGGAAACCCACGCCAACACGGGGAGAACATGCAAACTCTATGGAATAATTTTTGTGCCAATAAGAATGAACGTAACTTTATAAAACTGAACGTAACTTTCCAAGAAACGATCAAAAATATGCCACTGCAAAAGAAGAAAAACACAATGAAAACAAAACAATAAACTCAGTCGCACGAATTTAACATGCTCGTCAAATATGCTTCATTCTTTGTTAATGATTTTCAAAGAATCGTTTTCGCGAATCATGGATTTTGAATGCGTTGCCACAGTTTTCGCTTACGCTTCGTAAATTTTCGTTTGCTGTTTTGGCACAAACTTCTCGTGGGGGCGGGCTTAACAGCGATCTACACTGATTGGCTAATGAGCTTTTGATGGACAGTTGCTCTCTGACCTGGAAGCACAGACGGTGACGTCAGTGCACTGCAAACTTGTGAATAACAACAATAACCCGCAAAATAACTGTTGCACACTGTACATGAATAAAACTTTTATTGTTGTTATTGATAAACGTTACTTTAGCAACACGAACTTACTTCAAGCTGCCCTGAGGGACAAGCTGAGGTGGAAGATGATGGCACCGCTCCGTGTCTCTCCCGGGAAGTCATCTTTAGAAACTAAGAGACGACCGTAGGTAAAATACTAACATTAATACTTAACATAAAGCACGACGTATTGCACACCGCAACAACTTTCCGATATGCGCGCCACTGACGTCACCGTCTGT
>NC_079444.1:3499768-3622268 GCF_903798145.1 Danio aesculapii | reverse complement strand
GCGCAAAAGTGTTTGAGCCCTAAACCTAATAACTGGTTGGCCCACACTTTTACCTGTGTATTTTAATATCACTACTTAAATAAATGATTTAAAAACTAAGCTAATAAACATAAATAAATAAATTTTTCTAGGGAAATGTTATATCGTAAGGAATATCACTTTTGTAATAACAACAACAATATCACATATTGCATATTTTCCCAGTATTGTGTTACAGCACTGTGGAAGAGTTTTGGCCCACTCATCTTTGCCGAATTGTTGTAATTCAGCCACATTGGAGTGTTTTCGGGCATGAACCGCCTTTACAAGGTCATGCCACAGCATCTTAATTGGATTCAGGTCAGGACTTTGACTAGGCCACTACATAGCCCTGTGTGAAAAAGTGTTTACCCCCTAAACCTAATAACTCATTGGCCCACACTTTTACCTGTGTATTTTAATACCACTACATAAATAAAGTTTAAAAATATAGCTAATAAAAATAGCATTTTCTAGGGAATGTTATATTGTAAGGAATATCACTTTTGTAATAACAACAACAACAACAACAACAACAACACATATTGCATATTTTCCCAATTTTGTGTTACAGCGCTGTGGAGAAGTTTTGGCCCACTCATCTTTGCCGAATTGTTATAATTCAGCCACATTGGGTTTTTGAGCATGAATCGTCTTTTTAAGGTCATGCCACAGCATCTCAATTGGATTCAGATCGGGGCTTTGACTAGGCCACTACAGAGCCCTGTGTGAAAAAGTGTTTACCCATAAACCTGGTTGGGCCACCCTTAGCAGCAGTAACTGCAATCAGTGTGTATGTGTGTGTGTGTGTGTGTGTGTGTGTGTGTGTGTGTGTGTGTGTGTGTGTGTGTGTGTGTGTGTGTGTGTGTGTGTGTGTGTGTTGTGTTTACGAAGCTGTGCTCATATATAATTCAGCCCTGCTCTGGAAGGAAGTTCTGCTTATGTTTCTTCAGAGTGTTTGCAAGTTGCTGGGTTGAGAATAATTAAGTGAAATTGCCCCGAGGTGAAATATAACCAATATACACACACACACACACGCACACACACACACACACACACACACAAACGGCAGTGTTTGATCAGAGGTCTGTGTGTGATCTGATGATGCTGTTTTATGTGTTGATCAGGACGCTGTAGTGAGCCAGTGCTGGTTAAAGCTGGAGGACCCGCGTGATTCAGGCTTCTCTGTGTTTTCTTCTCTGTTCTCTTTCCTTTAATGCAAAAGAAACCGGACCCAGAGGAGCCGCCGACCCAACCCTCGTCTCCAGATAACCCAGAGCAGGAGATTGTTCAGGAGACGGCGGATCCTCCGTCTTCAGATGCTGTTGCAGAGACACATGTAGGTGGTGATTTCTCCGAGCTGGCATCTAATTAGTGTTATTATATAAAACCTTTGCTTCATTACTGGATGGCATCATTAGATTAGGCATTTCAAAAGGATTTGGATCTTTAAATAATCTAGATTTGCAGGGAAAATGTGATTATCTTGGCATGTGCTTAAATGAAGCATTCATAATACACTCACCGGCCACTTTATTAGGTACACCTGTCCAACTGTTCGTTAATGCAAATTTCTAATCAGCCAATCGCATGGCAGAAGCTCAATGCATTTAGGCATGTAAACATGGTCAAGACGATCTGCTGCAGTTCAAAGCGAGCATCAGAATGGGGAAGAAAGGGGATTTAAGAGACTTTGAACGTGGCATGGTTGTTGCTGCCAGACGGGCTGCTCTGAGTATTTCAGAAACTGTTGATCCACTGGGATTTTCACGCACAACCATCTCTAGGGTTTACAGAGAATGGTCCGACAAAGAGGAAATATCCAGTGAGCGGCAGTTCTGTGGGCGCAAATGCCTTGTTGATGCCAGAGGTCAGAGGAGAATGGCCAGACTGGTTCCAGCTGATAGAAAGGCAACAGTAACTCAAATAAGCACTCGTTACAACCGAGGTCTGCAGAAGAGCATCTCTGAACACACAACACGTCCAACCTTGAGGCGGATGGGCTACAGCAGCAGAAGACCACACCGGGTGCCACTCCTGTCAGCTAAGAACAGGAAACTGAGGCTACAATTCACACAGGCTCACCAAAACTGGACAATAGAAGATTGGAGAAACGTTGCCTGGTCTGATAAGTCTCCGTTTATGCTGCCACATTCGGATGGTTGGCTCAAAATTTGGCATCAACAACATATTAGCAGAGCAGAGATCAACATCCCATAATGCAATTCACCACCGCATATAAACACAAAATACGCAAAATTTGGAAACGCAGTTGCATTAACGAAACAAACTAAAACTAAACTGAAATTTACTTTAAATAGTATCAAAATAAAAATGAGCAGATTTTAAAATGCAAAGCTGTAATAATGTTGGTTGTGTGTGTGTTTGTCTGTGTGTGTGTGTTGTGCAGACGGAGAGCTCAGGCATCGGCACAGAGAAGTCATCCAGTCCTGACAGCGAGTCGAACCCGCTCAGCTCCAGCAGCTCCAATGAACAGGTCATTCCCAGCGTCCTGAAGGTGAATGATACACACACACTCACACACACACACACACACACAACACTCATATAGTACTGAACGATACGCACATGTATTAAGATACATTTATATATTTTGACTTTATATTTTGAGCTAAATCAGTGTTTCTGGAAATGGTCGTGTTCTGAATACAATCCTCTGGTACAGTGCTGTGATTGGCACACACTTGAATCAGCGACCTTCTTGCTGTGAGGCCACAGTGCTAACCACTGAGCCACCGTGCTGCCTTAAGAGACATTATTCACATTATATTAAGCCATACAAGTCTTGATACCCCCTGTAAGGGGCACACCCATGGCTGCTCCATTGGTTGACACACTGCATACTAGGGCAGCGACCCCAAATTAACAATGCCAGTGACTCACGAGACTAGTAGGCACAGTGTTTACACAGTGCTTAACAATATTAACATCTATTCTTGATTTAATTTTGGCGACTGCCACTCGGAGATCATCCTCCATGTTCATTCGTGGCCTGTATTCATTTTATTTTTTTTTGTATAATATATTTATTACACAATTACAGAATAATAATCATGAAGGCACAGCAAACTTTTTACCCCCGATTCTCCCTCCCAACAACCCATTCCTTTAAAAAAATATTAATAATAATAATAATAAATAAATAAATAAATAAAAATAAATAAACAAATAAATAAATATAATAAAAAAAGAGAGAGAAAAAAAAGGGGGATATGTTTAAATCAGGTAGAGAGTGTTTCCTGAGTGTGTTTAGACCATGATACTTCCCATATTCCTAAGCTTGTTCTTGTTGTAGTAGACTGTCAACATTTACATTGTACTTTAGAAAGTTATTAAAAGGTCTCCAGATATCTTCAAATACATTTTGTTTCTTTTTCACAATGTACGTGATCTTTTCCATTGACATATGCAATGCCATTTCTTTAATCCATTTTCCTATTCTAGGTTCATTTATATTTTTCCAATTAAGAGCAATAATACGTTTAGCTTGTAAAATACACGTTTATGAATCTGACCTCTTTGCTTTGTAAGAGAGGGCTGACAGGAAATATACCCAGGCTAAAAATCTTAGGATTTAATGGTAATTTCTTTGATAAAATTTGGTCAATTATTTCAATAACACCTTGCCAAACGGGTTTCACTTTCACACATTCCCAAATACAGTGATAAAGTGTTCCTCTTACCTCATTGCACTTTATACAGGTTTCTGGAATATTATCGTTAAACTTGTGCAATATAGCAGGAGTTATGTATGTTCGCATTAACCATTTGTACTGTACGAGTTTCAGGCTACTATTGACTGTTTGTATCTGAGCTTTCCTACATGCCTCATTCCAATCCTCTAGAGATATTTCATCTTCTATATCAGGCATGTCCAAGCTCGGTCCTGGAGGGCCGGTGTCCTGCAAAGTTTAGTTCCAACCCCAATCAGACACACCTGGGCTAGCTAATCAAGCACTTATTAGGCTTTCTAGAAACATCCGTGCAGGTGTGTTGAGGCAAGTTGGAGCTAAAATCTGCAGGACACCGGCCCTCCAGGACCGAGTTTGGACACCCCTGTTCTATATCTTCTTTCCATAACTTTAGTTCTGATTCTGAGGATTCGTTAGAGCCAAATACGAACAATCTGTACAAAGAGGAAATTAAACCTTTATCATAACAGTGTCCTAGGATTGCTGCCTCTAATGAGGAAATGTTAGGAATATCTTATTAATTTTTAATGTACCTAAGTGATGTAAAAGTGTCAGAGAGTTTAATCTGGTATATTAAATAACGCTGTTGTCATGTGGTTAATCTAATCTAAACACCTCAAGTTTTGCAAAACTTACTATTTCCATCTTCTGTAGGTTATGGGTAAAATATGCTAATTTTAATAGTTTATTCAAATTTGTATTATTTATTTAAAACTCCAAGTAACACATAGATGCACTTATTGTCCTAGAACCCCTCCCCCTTGAGGTACCTCTGCTCTAGGCAAGGGCTGGAGTGGGACTCCTTTTCAGCCCTGGAGTTTCAAGCCTTAGACCGACCCACCTCAATTCACGACTGACTATATTAAAATAAGGTCATTTCCAATTCAGTTTCTAATGACACTATCGTCTTATATCAAGGAAACAGCTGCTTTAGAACGTCAAATGTTTTTCATACAAATGAGAACATTAAAGGGTAGCTAAATCTCCAACACTATTCTTTAAAACATCACAATAGCCGCATTTCCACTATCGGGCCAGTGCGAGCCAGGGCTTTAATCGGGCCAGGCCGGGCCAATAGCCCGGGAGGTTGAGAAATGAGGCCGAAATCATGTCGCTTTTCCACTGTCGGGCTAGTTGCTCGCAGCGCGTCACGCAAACACCGCCCCCAGAACGTCCCCCGAATCAAACGTCACACAACCCGTCACACAACCCGCCCACTTCAGCGGGAACAAAAAACTCAAATTATAACCACAAACACAACCTGGCATCACTACGAGAGCTGGAAGATGGAGAACACCGAAGCGATTGCTTTTTTACTGTTTGTGGTCTGTTGGTGTAAGGCCAGACAGCGATCCCTGGATAAGGACATTCGAGTTTGGCGGCATTTACTTCGAACAAAGATATCCTTTTTTCTTCTTCTTAGTGAGTTGATCAAGCGCGATAGCAAAACAAATGTAAGGGAAAGCATCTTGTCTCCTCTTTACCTGACAGGAAAACTCCGCCTTTGTACGTAACCCCGCCCCGAAGCCCCAGTTGGCCCTCCTTGGCCCAAGGTATTCGGCGGGCCGAAAAAGCCCGGACGCTGGCCCCAAGGAAGCCCCGCTTTGGCCCGATTACGCCCCGGAAGTGATAGTGGAAACGCGACTGGCCTTGGCTCGCCCTGGCTCGCTCGCTTTAGGCGCGATAGTGGAAACGCGGCTAATGTCCTTTCCTGCAATATCTGAATATATATTCTGTGCAAAATTCTTCATGGATATCCAGTCTTTTGTAACGGTGATCGCGCAAAAAATACAAATAAAATATTTACATCTACATAAGTGACCCAAACAGTATTATATGTCTTGGCACTAAAAAAATACAATTATTCAGGTGAGGTTCGAACACGGGTCGACTGCACCATAACACAACATGCTGACCACTGGACCATGACCAACTGGAGTTATGTCAGATTTATTAATGTAGTGAATCAGCTAATGTTTATTGAGGAGGTGTAATGTTCGTTAATATTAATTATTCGAAGTCTTATTTTCACCAAGGTGGCGCTGTTTGGGGTTGAATGACCTGCAGGCAGCATTTTGCTCAGAGGGCTGCGAGAAAATAAAAAGAGCGAGGCTGCAGCAAAATAATGAATAAAAAGAGTGAGGCTATGGTCAAATAAATAAATAAAGTGCGACTGCTGAAAGTGCAAGGAGCTAGGGACACCGGCCCTCGCGGCCAAAAAACGGACCGGCCCACTGGGAATTCTCCCGGTCTTCCCGATTAGCCAATCCGGGCCTGCTCTAGGCTATATCAAAGACTATAAAATACACAAGACAAGTCACTCGTATAGTTTTGAATGGGATAAAAGTGTAACAGTCAATATGGCGAATTAAGCCCCGCCTTCTGAAAAGGAGCCAATCAGCGATCGCTATAGACCAGGGGTGTCCAAACTCGGTCCTGGAGGGCCGGTGTCCTGCAGATTTTAGCTCCAACTTGCCTCAACACACCTGCACGGATGTTTCTAGAAAGCCTAGTAAGTGCTTGATTAGCTAGCCCAGGTGTGTCTGATTGGGGTTGGAACTAAACTTTGCAGGACACCGGCCCTCCAGGACCGAGCTTGGACATGCCTGCTATAGACTGACGATTCTTGGGCAGAGGGACCAGATGTGAGTTTTTTAAGATTTTACGTGATTCAGACGTTTAGAAATGAAACTAAAGAGACAGTTGTTGTTTATTCCTATTATTCCTGATACAAAATTTATCATAAGCTGAATCATAAACAGTTTTGAAGAATTTGTTGTTTCAAAGAGATGTTTCAAAGATGGCCGCAGAGTGAAATGACTTGCCTTCAAGGAACTTTGGCTACACGGCACGCGCTGATCTCTGTGTTTTTCTTTCTCCATCTACAGGAGAGTTCATGTGAAGAGTTGGACGACTCTCAGACATCATGTCCAGATGATCAGTGTGTAAATCAAGCAGAAGCTCCTGATGGATCTCCGGAAACGGAGGATCTTCCTCCTCATCCAGAACCCAGCGTGACCTCTGACCCTGCAAAAGAAGATCCCAAGGACCCGCTGGCTCTCTACAGTACGCTACCAGCTCACAGCATGTCTCTGCTGCACGGATTAACCTACCATCCATCCTTTCCCACCAGGAACTATATACCAGAGAACTGCTACACGCTCCCGCTGCACCGGGACAGCTTTCCGAACCGGAAAGCGGAGCAGGACGGTGTTGATCTTCGCTCCGGAGTCTCCGCAGTCAGCCATCCTGTCCATCACATCAGACCGACTCTGGATCTGTCAGCAGATGATCACCTGGCACCGCTGCAGCACGCGTATTTCCAAGACCTCTACCGGACGCTCATCCCTCAGAAACGCGCCAGCATGGTCAGCCTGGACACCATCCGGAAGGACCCGCGCTGGAGGGACCCAAACCTGCGGGAGGTCATCGCCATGCTGAGCCACCCTATGGACCCGGTGAAGTCTAACGCCGCCGCGTACCTGCAGCACCTCTGTTACGAGAACGATAAAGTCAAGCAGGACGTCCGGCAGCTGCGCGGGATCCCCGTCCTGGTGGGGCTCCTGGATCACCCCAAACCCGAGGTGCACCGTAAGGCCTGCGGAGCGCTCCGAAACATCTCCTTCGGCAGAGACAACTTCAACAAGGTGGCGATCAAGAACTCGGAAGGCATCCCGGCGCTGCTGCGGCTGCTGAGGAAGTCCAATGACGTGGAGGTCCGAGAGCTGGTCACAGGTAAACACACCATTACGCCAGCCCACTGGTTACTTTATACACTGCAGAAAATGGGGGTTCCACACAATTGATTTGTGTCGGGACAACATGATGGTATTAAAGGGCTCATATTTGACCCCTTTTACAAGATGTTTGGTGTTTCCAGAATGTGTCTGTATAATTTCAGCTCAAAATACCCATCAGATTAGTTATTATACAGGGTGGGCCATTTATATGGATATACCTTAATAAAATGGGAATGGTTGGTGAAATTAACATCCCGTTTGTGGGACATTAGTATATGTGAGGGGGCTCATGAAAGAATAAAGTTACATTAAATCCAAGCACACCATTGTTTTTCTTGTGGAATTCCCAATAAGTTTGATGTGTCACATGACCCTCTTCCTATTGAAAAAAATAAATGTTGGATCCAAGATGGCCGACTTCAAAATGGCCACCATGGTCACCACCCATCTTGAAAAGTTTGCCCCCTCATATATACAAATGTGCCACAAACAGGACGTTAATATCATCAACCATTCCCATTTTATTAAGGTGTATCCATATAAATGGCCCACCCTGTACAATGCAGAATACACGAGTTCTAGTTACACATTACAGAGAATCTAAGTATATATAGTTCTTTCAGGTTAGAGGGTCTCCTTGCCATCACCCTGATCTTTAGCTCCTCCACAGATTCTCAATGGGGTTTAAGAGTGCACCCACACTATGCTATCATGGTGTTTCCCGGTTCATTTGACAAGTGTGAGTGCTCCGAATAGTGCCCAGGTGTGGTTCAGTTGGCCGGCCCTGGCATACCTACCAACAATCAGATCATAAAATCTGGGAGATTTTATCCGGGGGAGTCCGTGAAGTGAAAAGTGCCTGGGGGTGGGGGTTGGCGAAGTGATGATGGGGGGTGGGGGCGGTGGGGGATGGGGGGGGGGTGCACGCGAACTGAAGAGCGGAAGCGGGTATAAAGATGGTTGCGTGTTGGGTTCGGTGCGCATGGGGGGGGGGGGTAGTTTTCCGGGAGACATAACAATTTGGGAGATGAGCGGGAGATGGGTCTGAAATACGGGAGACTGTCTGGAAAAACGGGAGATATGGGCCCTGGCCCGATTGGAAGAGGTGTGCCAGAGTGCGGTTCGGTTGGGCTTTGGTGTGGTGCGCTTGTAGTGTGAGTGCAAAGTGCGCCTGTACCGAAACTGGAGACGCATCGTCACTTTGAAGCGACTGTTTCATATGGAGTTATTAATCATTCTTACTGTTGCATTCAGTATGTCGAGTTTTGACTCTGAGAAGATACATAAAACCAAAACAAACGTACTAAAACATGGAAAATATGCACAATAACTACTTTTAATAAGGAACAAATACGGCTGCATGGTGGCTCAGTGCAAGAAGGTTGCTGGTTTGAGTCCCAACTGGGCCAGTTGGCGTTTCTGTGTGGAGTTTGCATGTTCTCCCCGTGTAGGCGTGGGTTTCCTCCACAGTCCAAACACATGCTCTATAGGGGAATTGATGAACTAAATTGGCTGTAGTGTATGAGTATATGTGTGTGAATGAGTGTGTATGGGTGTTTCCCAGTACTGGGTTGCAGCTGGAAGGGCATCCGCTGCTTAAAACAGATGCTGGAATAGTTGGCGGTTCATTCCGCTGTGGCGAAGCTTGATAAATAAGGGACTAAGCTGAAGGAAAATGAATGAATGAACTTTACAAATACTCTCAAAGTATGCACAGTCTGTTGATTTAATTTTCAGATGAGATATAAACACAAACTACAACCAGCTACAGGTGTCAGAATATTAGTTAACTTATTTATAAAGTTGCATCAGTGTCAAAAAAAAGAAATCTATCCCGTCTCCACTTTGGGGATTGAGTTTTTTCTGATAAACCCGTGAACACCGCAGTCTTATTGGTGAAGCATTGCAGCATAAACTACACAGATCACTGATTTCATCTCAAAGTGAACGTTCACGCAAAGCTCATTAAATTCACTCATTAATGAGAAGTTGCTGATCAGACGCAGAATGCTTTTAGATGGAAAATAGGAAGCTGTGACTTTTATTAAATAACGATTCTTCTGGGGATCCAGAATGTGTAAATATTATGCAGATTTGAGAGCAAATATGAGAGATAAACAGAGATTATAATGAACCGCATCCATCATAATGAACTGTGCAGTTAAAGATTAAAGGTCAAAGTGTTACTGTTACCGACTCTGTCCCAGTCATTCCCCTCACTGGCCAGCAGAGGTCACCATCCCCGGACTTTTAAGCATTACATCATCCATCTAAACTGATTGTGCACACACCTGAACTGAATCTAGTTAACGACCCACGCTTCCTATATAAGCCACACTCAAACACCAGTTCATTGCGAAGTCTTGTTTAGCCCCGGCCAGCATTACTGAGCGGTCTTTCCTGTCTGATCTTCTGAGAATAACCCCGGACTGTTTCTGACTCTGAGTTGACTTCTGCCTGCCCACGACCCTTGCTTTATACACGGACTCTGAACCACGCTGCCTGCCCTCGACCCAAGCCTGTCTAACGGATTCTGAACCACTCCGCCTGCCACTAATCTATGCCTGGTAAATCACTCTGTGTCTGTCAGCCGCCAGCCCCAAGACCATTATTGATTACTGTTGATGTGTGTTCACACTTTAGTGCGTATTGGATGTTTGTGTTTGACTGTGACTAATAAATACTGCATAATGGATCCTTCCGTGCCAGTCTCCTCGTTACAGTTACCCTTTATGTGAAATTTTCATGTTTTCATTTGTCATGCTTATGTTTATTGCATTATAACTTTACACTTCTGCTTTTTTTTTTTTTTTTTTTTTTTTTTTTTTTGATGTGTAAAATGTAAACAGTTTGAATTAAAGGGCACCTATTTTACCCTGTCTGTCTTTCAGCTCAAAACACCCATCAGATTATTTATTACACCTCTCTGAATCTGGAAAATTTGAGCTGTTAACACATTGGGCCTTATCATACACCCGGCGCAAGGCGCGACGCAATAGTTGCTTGCTAGTTTCAGCTCGGCGCAAGAGTCGTTTTGAAGTTTTGCTGCGCGCTGTTTAAATAGCAAATGCATTTGCGTTCATATGTGCGCCCATAGGTGTTCCGATCTAAAAAAGGAGGTGTGTTGAGGCGCATTGCTGGTGCGTTGCTATTTTGAGGAACTATAATAGACGGTTCAATAGATCAGATCAAAGCTGGTCTATTGTCCAGCGCAGAGCGTGTTAGTTATGCGCCTCGCTTACACATTGCTGAATACACACAGGATGTACAGCAATACGCAAATATCTTTACAAATGAAAAAGAATTTAAATATTAAGGATATATATATATATAGGATATAATAAGGATATGTAGCCTATAGGATATAAAGGATTAAAATATTACAAAACATATTATTTTCTAGCCTACATAAATATAAAAACTATACTTCCTTCATCTCGGGGGGCTTTTTCAGTTTATTCATAACAATTTGCTTTTGTATAATGTTATTATTATTAGCGATATTATTCATTATATGCATATTTATATTTTTTTTAATAAACACAAGCTTCGATTTGCCCACCTGTCAGGTTTTGGACCATATGGGGCACAGCATGTGTATTAGGATATAACTCAGTTGTTTGAACACACTTTATTATTATTGTTCATTTATTCGTTTGCTGGAAATTAGAACTGAATAGTTTTGAAACAAATCTTTGCGCTTAACAAACTACATTAATTATTTATAGGCTAATAGATGTCTGTGCGTACAAGGTTTTCCTATCCACGAGAGCGAAAGTGAAAGTAAAAAATGAGGAGGCTCATCTCTCATTCTCACGCTGTGATGTAAACAATAAATCCGTCATGTAAATAGCAAATGCGCTATGGCGTGACGCAACTGACTCTTAAAAGGAATGGGAGATGAGACTCTGAGTGGTTTATTCTCAAAACACACCCATAACTCATTAAGAAAATAAGCTCAACCCTGTTAGACCATGCGCTACGGCGCAAAGCGGATTTTTCCATCCTTAAATTACCGAAAGTGGATTCCGACATGCCCTAATTGCGTTTGCGCACTGCAGTTTGCACTCTGCGCATGGATCTTTCGGCCAAAGAGATCTCTCGGTATTTCTCTGATGGGTGTAGCCTTCTCATGCTGCGTCTCACGTAGATAAACAGCACAGTGACAGACAAGAAGGAAGCAGATCTCCCTTACTATAGTAAAAACTTTCCCAATGATTATTTGATGTATTTGTTGTGGAGTTAATTCAAGCCTTTCTGCAACGATGAATCACTCACAATGTTGTTATAAAGTGACAGGATACAGGTTAATCTCCACTGCTGTATGAATATCTGTTATGTTAATGTAGAAAATAAACCTGATTAAACATCTACGATCGGTCTGCTTTTGTAATTGTGCTGCGGCTGTGGTGATAAATTACAGAGATTTTACTGTCTTTTACGGTGGCCGGGAAGTGCAAAACAATATTACAAAGTCTGAAACACTTTTACAAAGCTCGAGACAAAAATACATTTTGAAAAACATTTTTACCAATCATAAGACACAATTACATAGGAAAAACAAATTTACCAAGGACCAAACAAATTTACATTTCAGAAAAAAATTAACAAAACGCAAAACACTTTTACAAGTCCCGAAACAAATTTACAATTACAGATTCCTTACAGAAAGGGAATGTCCCACACACCGGAAGTGACGTGGAACGTACAACGGGAGTGAGACGGGGAAAAGTGTTGGTGGTGAGCGCGGTAAATTCGTACTGTGGAATACGTGTATATAAAGTCTATGGTGACCGAACATGGACTGCGGTCGAGGGATGTTTTGCGGCAAACACATGAGCAGCTTAACGCGGTTTTGCTTTATGTGTGGTCGGTCCTTGGAGTTTATAAAGGACGCAGACCAGACGGAAACACCAGCTGCATCTCTCCATCAATGTGTTCAATATTTTAGGGCCACTTGTACGCTGTAATTGTGGACATTATGTCAAGTGTACACGGTGTAAACATCTGCTTGAGAACTCTTAACAGTAAACTGAATGAAGCCGGTGTTACGGTTTAACTGGTGTCCGTGTTAACTGGTGATGTAAGCTAGTCACTTTTTCACAGCAACAAAACATGCCCAAACCAAATAAAGATTCTTATTACTGGGTGTCAGTGTAAACATTATTGATATTTCTGTAGCAGAACAGTATATAACCAAAATTAATGTAAATAAATAATTATAATTGACATGTCATCAACGGGATTCGAACCCAAGTCAAAAGGTTCAACGTAGATATCAACCGATCTATCTAACTGAGCTATCCAGGTCTACATCAAGAGGTTGGGTTCGATATCTTTATCAGTCAACATATGTCATGCTGTGATTGTTTCCATGTACTTGCGTTTACATGTTTCTACATACTCTCACGCTGATATTTTCTCAGAATAGCTCTAAATGACAAAACCATGTTTTATCGCAGTTGATAAAACCATGATTTTTATAGTTGTAGACGTGTTAACCTGTGTCCACAAAGTCACACACGAGCTGATATTTTCCGGTGTGTGGTACATACTACGTCACTTCCGGTGTGTGGGACATTCCCTTTCCGTAAGGAATCTGTAATTGTAAATTTGTTTCGGGACTTGTAAAAGTGTTTTGCGTTTTGTTAATTTTTTTCTGAAATGTAAATTTGTTTCGTCCTTGGTAAATTTGTTTTTCCTATGTAATTGTGTCTTATGATTGGTAAAAATGTTTTTCAAAATGTATTTTTGTCTCGAGCTTTGTAAAAGTGTTTCAGACTTTGTAATATTGTTTTGCACTTTCCGGCCACCGTAGTCTTTATTACAAGCATGCTCTGTTTTATTAACGTTTTAATCTTGTGAAACTCATTCTTGAGCTGCTGATGATCACAGAGCGCTGAACAGATCTTTTAATCCCAGTTGCTTTGCGCACATGCTGTCTTATTGATATGATTATACATGTTACTATGTAGATATGTTAAAATGCGGCTGTCAATTAATTCGGTGGGCGGGGAAACCGCACTCCTATGTCACGTTGCGGTCGGCCTCAAAATGCGAGGGATTTAGATCCTATTTTAACTTCAGGAAATTTGATAAAAGAGGCTTACTGTGTTTCCATCACTCCAGTAAGACCGTGGACACACTATACTACACACACCTCTGTCCAAACAGCGCACAGACGTTGATTTTCATCATAGCTGCCCTTTAAAGTTGGCTAATAAAATTCTCTCCGTCTCCATCTGTCTGGTGTCTGTTCAGGAACGCTGTGGAATCTGTCGTCTCACGAGCCGCTGAAGATGATGGTCATTAATCACGGCTTGCAGACGCTGACGGACGAGATCATCATCCCACATTCGGGTTTAAGAGGTGACCCCAATGATCCATCTCGTCCCGGAGACCCCGAGTGGAACACCGTCTTCAAAAACACGTCTGGATGCCTAAGGTTCGGTCAGCACACATGAGAGGATGATGTGTTTAAAGGGAACCCTGGGTACCAACACTCGTATGCCTTTAATGCAGTGTTTCCCAACCCTGTTCCTGAAAGCTCACCAACAGTCCACATTTCTAAACCTCTTACAGATCAAACACACCTGAATCAAGTCATTAGGACTCCAAAACCTGAAGTTAACTGGTCAGATAAGGGAGACATCCAAAATATGTGCCACAATATAGTCACTTGACCTGGGTGTTTTAAATCACTTTAGTCACTTGACCTGGTCTTTCGAATCACTTTACTCACTTGACCTGGGTGTTTTGAATCACTTTAGTCACTTGATCTGGGTGTTTTGAATCACTTTAGTCACTTGACCTGGGTGTTTTGAATCACTTTAGTCACTTGATCTGGGTGTTTTGAATCACTTTAGTCACTTGACCTGGGTGTTTTGAATCACTTTAGTCACTTGACCTGGGTGTTTTGAATCACTTTAGTCACTTGACCTGGTCTTTCGAATCACTTTAGTCACATGACCTGGGTGTTTTGAATCACTTTAGTCACTTGACCTGGGTGTTTTGAATCACTTTAGTCACTTGACCTGGGTGTTTTGAATCAATTTAGTCCTTTGACCTGGGTGTTTTGAATCACTTTGGTCACTTGACATGGGTGTTTTGAATCACTTTAGTCACATGACCTGGGTGTTTTGAATCACTTTAGTCACTTGACCTGGGTGTTTTGAATCACTTTAGTCACTTGACCTGGGTGTTTTGAATCACTTTAGTCACTTGACCTGGGTGTTTTGAATCACTTAGTCACTTGACTTGGGTGTTTTGAATCACTTTAGTCACTTGACCTGGGTGTTTTGAATCACTTTAGTCACTTGACCTGGGTGTTTTGAATCAATTTAGTCCTTTGACCTGGGTGTTTTGAATCACTTTAGTCACGTGACCTGGGTGTTTTGAATCACTTTAGTCACTTGACCTGGTCTTTCGAATCACTTTAGTCACTTGATCTGGGTGTTTTGAATCACTTTAGTCACGTGACCTGGGTGTTTTGAATCACCGTAGTCACGTGACCTGGGTGTTTTGAATCACTTTAGTCACGTGACCTGGGTGTTTTGAATCACTTTAGTCACTTGACCTGGGTGTTTTGAATCACTTTAGTCACTTGACCTGGGTGTTTTGAATCACTTTAGTCACTTGATCTGGTGTTTCGAATCACTTTAGTCACTTGATCTAGGTGTTTTGAATCACTTTAGTCACTTGACCTGGGTGTTTTGAATCACTTTAGTCACTTGACCTGGGTGTTTTGAATCACTTTAGTCACTTGACCTGGGTGTTTTGAATCACTTTAGTCACTTGACCTGGGTGTTTTGAATCACTTTAGTCACTTGACCTGGGTGTTTTGAATCACTTTAGTCACTTGACCTGGGTGTTTTGAATCACTTTAGTCACTTGACCTGGGTGTTTTGAATCACTTTAGTCACTTGACCTGGGTGTTTTGAATCACTTTAGTCACGTGACCTGGGTGTTTTGAATCACTTTAGTCACTTGACCTGGGTGTTTTGAATCACTTTAGTCACTTGACCTGGGTGTTTTGAATCACTTTAGTCACTTGACTTGGGTGTTTTGAATCACTTTAGTCACTTGAACTGGGTGTTTTGAATCACTTTAGTCACTTGACCTGGGTGTTTTGAATCAATTTAGTCCTTTGACCTGGGTGTTTTGAATCACTTTAGTCACGTGACCTGGGTGTTTTGAATCACTTTAGTCACTTGACCTGGTCTTTCGAATCACTTTAGTCACTTGATCTGGGTGTTTTGAATCACTTAAGTCACGTGACCTGGGTGTTTTGAATCACCGTAGTCACGTGACCTGGGTGTTTTGAATCACTTTAGTCACGTGACCTGGGTGTTTTGAATCACTTTAGTCACTTGACCTGGTCTTTCGAATCACTTTAGTCACTTGACCTGGGTGTTTTGAATCACTTTAGTCACTTGACTTGGGTGTTTTGAATCACTTTAGTCACGTGACCTGGTCTTTCGAATCACTTTAGTCACTTGACCGGGGTGTTTTGAATCCCTTTAGTCACGTGACCTGGTCTTTCGAATCACTTTAGTCACGTGACCTGGGTGTTTTGAATCACCGTAGTCACTTGACCTGGGTGTTTTGAATCACTTTAGTCACGTGACCTGGGTGTTTTGAATCACTTTAGTCACTTGACCTGGTCTTTCGAATCACTTTAGTCACTTGACCTGGGTGTTTTGAATCACTTTAGTCACTTGACCTGGGTGTTTTGAATCACTTTAGTCACTTGACCTGGGTGTTTTGAATCACCGTAGTCACTTGACCTGGGTGTTTTGAATCACTTTAGTCACTTGACCTGGGTGTTTTGAATCACCGTAGTCACTTGACCTGGGTGTTTTGAATCACTTTAGTCACTTGACCTGGGTGTTTTGAATCACTTTAGTCACTTGACCTGGTCTTTTGAATCACTTTAGTCACTTGACGTGGGTGTTTTGAATCACTTTAGTCACTTGACCTGGTCTTTCGAATCACTTTAGTCACTTGACCTGGGTGTTTTGAATCACTTTAGTCACTTGACCTGGGTGTTTTGAATCACTTTAGTCACGTGACCTGGGTGTTTTGAATCACTTTAGTCACTTGACCTGGTCTTTCGAATCAATGTAGTCACTTGATCTGGGTGTTTTGAATCACTTTAGTCACTTGACCTGGGTGATTCAGATCATACTTCAGTGCAGTGTTTTGGATTCCTGGTATGGTTTTGTCTGATTCACTTTTTGTGCTCACAGTTTTTGTCTCCTCCTGTTTTGATCAGTTTTTGCCTCTTGCTTATTTCTGCACACACACTATAATCTGCTGTTTTACTCCACTGAACTCCATATAAAGACAGAAATGCTGACAGGTTAATGCTGACAACTGATGATCAACAGCGAAAATTACAAACTTGACCTCTTCTCAACAGGGTAAACCAGCAACTAGAATGCATGATTATCTGCTGTCATGGCTTTACAATCAATAAACGTGATTATAATGGAGGTCAATGAGGGAAAACAGCACTAACCTCACCAAAGGAGAGTCAATCTGAACAACACACAAGGGTTTAAGGGGCTTTATTGGGATTTCACCGTGACTTTTTTTCACAGACTTTGATATTGATGTCTGACGCTGTGTGTGTTTGCAGAAACGTGAGTTCAGACGGAGCCGAGGCACGGCAGAGACTGCGGGAGTGTGACGGACTGGTGGACGCCCTGCTGCACGCGCTTTATTCTGCCGTCGCTAAAAGAGACATAAATAACAAAGTAAGAGTTTAAATAGAAATCCAGGTCAGGGCACACCTGCACATCAGCTGATCCGCTCACATCTCAGCCCAAAAACAATAAACAATATTTCCCATGTAAAAATAAGTCTTTCTCCCATGAACCAGAAGGAATACAAAACTATCAGCTCATTTAAAGGGATAGTTCAGCCAAAAATGATTATTATTTACTCTTCCTGAAGTTTTTATAATCCTTTAAGGGTTTCTTTCTTCTGTTGAACACTAAAGAAGATATTTTGAAGAATGCTGACTTCCATAGTAGGAAAAACAAAAACTATAAAAGGCAATAGTTACAGGTTCCCAACATTCTTCGAAATATCTTCTTGTGTGTTAACAGAAAGTAAGTGAAGCAGGTTTGGAACAAGTTGAGAGAAAGTAAATGATAGAATTTTCATTTTTGAGTGAACTTTCCCTTTGGAATTGTTCATTCACTCATTTTCCTTCGGCTTAGTCCCTTTTTTAACAGGGGTCACCACAGCGGAATGAACCGCCAACTATTCCAGCATATCTTTTACACATCTGATGCCCTTCCAGCTGCAACCCAGTACTGGGAAATATCCATACACACACACACACACACACACACACACACACACACACTCATACACTACTGCCAGTTTAGCTTACCCAATTCCCCTATAGCGCATGTGTTTGGACTGTGGGGGAAACCGGAGCACCCGGAGGATTAATATGCATTAATGTGCATAATTTGCACAATATGTATGATTTATTCATTGAAATATCAAAAAACACCAGAACAGTGTTGTATAGTTTGTTGACAAATGTTTATAAGAATGTTAAAATCCATACAAATCATCAATTTTATTCAGAGTGTGTGTGTTCATGCTAAATGACGTCACACACCCTTGATTTCTGGTGTGTTTTTCTGTGAATCAGGATCAGCTGTGAGGCTTTAATATGTAGTGTGTTTTATTGGTCTGCACAGAGCAGCATTATAACAGAAGGCTTAATCTGCGTTAAGTCTGATAATCTCCACATAATCACGAGTTGAAGAACAGGAAGTGTTGGACTGTGGCATAATAAAAGCTCTGCTGTTTTTCTGCCGTTCAGCGTTCAGCTCGTTTCTATTCTTTCAGCTTGACTCTGTTCTACCATGATAATAAGTGTTGAAGACCTTACTGTTCTGCATGAAGACCACAACTCCCATGATTCCACATTCAACCACAGATGTATCAAATTACGCCTTTGTTTGTTGTGAATACTCGCCCTCTAGTGGATAAAAATACATACTGCGCCTTTAACAAAGAGTGCATGCATCCAATCACAAACATGTGAATCATCTCGCAACTCTTCAACCGAAATAGACCGAAATCTAAGTTGTTTAACACATGCTGCTTTGTGAACTCAACATCTTCAAAATGAGCTGCGCCTTTAATTATCATAATTTCTAATTCTGCGTGCCAAGAAAGTTTCGCAAAGACATTATTATATAAAAACCAGTTCAAACTATTATTTAAAGCTGCAATAATGTCTCTGTATCTGTGTTTCTCGTGTGTTTCTGCAGTCGGTGGAGAACTGTGTGTGTATCTTGCGTAATCTGTCCTACCATGTGCACAAAGAGGTTCCAGGAGCTGAGAAATTCCACATCCAAGCAGCCAATCACAACGCCAAACCAGCAGGACACCACAAGAAGGACAAGCCGGACTGTTTTGGAGGACGAACAACCAAAGGTTCGACATTTACTGAAACAACATCCAAGATGTTGAGAAGAAAAACAGACATTAGTCTTTATGGGGCCGTTCACAGATCATGTATATATTCCAGACGCACATACACTATACAAAAATCTGTTAATGAAAATGTTTACGGTTTATTTATGGTTGTGAATTCGGCTCTGTCGACTTTTGATATTGAAAATTCAACTCTACAGTAATGAAATACAGTAGTGAAATGATATAAGAAATCATATATAAAGAAATAAGTGTGTAAAATAGCAGAAAATGTGGGTAAGACTTTATTTTGATGGTCCATTTGAGTATTAGTAGACTGTCTGCTTAATATCTGCTGATGCTGCTCCTTCAACAGACATTTAACTGACTAGAAGAAACTTTGCAAGGTCATGTCAACTTACACTAACCCCAACCCAAACAGCCTTACATATTATCTAATGAGAATTAGTTGGCATGTAGATGCATTCATTCATTCGTTCATTTTCTTTTCGGCTTAGTCCCTTTATTAATCTGGGGTCGCCACAGTGGAATGAACCGCCAACTTTAAAAATATTTTAATTTCCCAATATTGTGACTTATCTTCGTGTATCCGTCTATAACATTGTAACAGTTTCCATAGTGAACAGATGAGCTATGTTTGAAATATCTACATGAAAGCAGTGTGCGGTCATGTGTTGACAGTCTTTCCCCTGTTGTGTTATGCTCGTGTGTCTGATGAAGGTTGTGTGTTTTGTGTGTTTCATGGCTGCGGCGCTGGTCTCTCCGCAGAGGAATGGTTCCATCAGTGTAAGTGCAGAATCTTCACACGCTTACCGCAGTTCATTCACACACTCTCAGTTATTCAGCGCTCCCACCTGACGCCCACCGCCTCTCCCACACACACATCAGACTGTGGACAAACAAAACACGTGAAGTTTGACAAGTTGAGATGCTGCTGATGTTGACAAACAGACACCGAGCCGGAGAGAAGAAGCATAAAGAAGAAGAACAGTTTATTTAGGCTGCGTTTACTGACCTTAATCTTGACGTACGAGCGGGCGCATCTTTTTGGTTCCAGACGTCCGCTCTCATTCACTTCTATTGATTTCTAGACATTAAAAAGAGCTTGATGATGCACACTGATATTTTCTGATTATATTATTCTACTTCTTATTTATAGTCATGAACACACTTGTTTGTAGAGCGAGTTAACTGTTTTCTGCCATTCACACTCTCTGGGCATTTACATATTTTGCCAGAGTGATAAAAAATCAAGTCCGGCTGGAATCGGGTCTGCTTAGGACCCTGTGGTAAATGCCCGATCAAAAGCTATTATTTATAATCTGGACAAACAGAACACGGGTGGTTTAACCAGTTAAGACGTTGCTGATGATGGGTTTGCTGTGATTCTTCAGGCAAAAGACACGGAGCCGTAGAGAAGAAGAGCAGCGGTGCGGATCTGCCCAGAAGGAGTCTGCCGATGAGAGGTGCCGTTGTGTTCATTTCAGCATCAATCATCATCTAATCTAAAACACAACAAATACTGCTGGAAAAATAATAAAGAGGTAGAAAAGCATCATAGGAACTATCCGCATGATAAGATAAGTAGAGGCTTAATAAATGGTACTGATAATAAACATTCACAGTTATTTTGGAAAGTTAAGATTGCATTATTAATATCCATATCTAATATCAGACGGCCAGAAAGTGATTCTTCGTTCAAATATACAGTCAAGCCTGACATTGTTCACACCCCTGGCTAATTCGGACTTAAAATTCTCTGTTCAAATGTAAATAAAAGCTGCGAAATGTTTTCGTTTCCACAGTGACGCCTCATGTACATCCTCTTATTATCTTTTGAGAGAAGCCGGTGCCGTTTCCGGTCAAGAAAAAAACAGTTACTGGTTGAATATAAGTAGCTTTGTCAGAATTTGCCAGGGGTATGAATCATTTTGGACTTCTGAGTTTGAGATTGTCCCATATTGTTAGGTACATCTACTTGAACCGGTCCTGATAGCTGACAGCACCACCCTAAAACACTGATAGTACCGCCGTAAATAACTGATCACCCTGCCCTAAAACACTGATAGCCCTGCTGTAAATAAAGGAGCGACCCGCCCTAAAGGACTGATAGCCCAACCCTAAAACACTTATAGCCCTGCCATAAAAGGAAGATAGCCCCACCCTAAAACACTAATAGCACCGCCCAAAAACACTGATAGCCACACCCTAAAAGACAGATCGCAATACCCTAAAAGACTGAGTGCCCTGCCCTGAAGTTCTAATAGCCCCACCCTAAAGGACTGATAGCCCCACCCTAAAACACTGATAGCCATACCCTAAAAGACTGATCGCTCCGCCCTAAACACTGATAGCCCTGCTGTAAATAAAGGATCGACCCGCCCTAAAGGACTGATAGCCCAACCCTAAAACACTTATAGCCCTGCCATAAAAGGAAGATAGCCCCACCCTAAAACACTAATAGCCCCCAAAGCACTAATAGCACTGCCCTAAATGACTGATAGCCCAGTGTATGAACGGACGTCTCGCTCTTTGAGTTCTGCTCCTTTGTTTTGGATGATGGTGAAGCATCAGGAGAGGTGTTGTAAAAGATGATGAACATTAAAGCTCGTTCTCCTGTGTGTGTGTGTGTGTGTGTGTGTTTGTTGGTATGCTGCAGTGTGTGAACGTCACATTCAGAGCAGATCACTGTGTGCTTAAAGACCAGACGATTGTAATGTCATGTATTTGGGTCACCGAGTCTGAGGATGACAATATCAGCAAGGCGTACTGTGATTTGTGTGTGTGTGTGTGTGTGTGTGTGTGTGTGTGTGTATACATGACATTTTATCTCAACAGCTCAAACACTGAAAAAATGATTAATTGTGGATTTACTAAATCTTTTTAAGGTAAGTGGCTGCAAACAACTAATATGAGCTGAATTTAAACAAACAAATGAAGTTGAACAGTACTACATTTGATGTGTTGTTTGCGACCACTTTCCTTAAAAAGATTTGGTAAATCCACAATTAATCATTTTTTTCTGTGTAATGCACAGCAAAATCAGAAAATAAGGGCAAAACTATTTTCATTAATATATATATATATATATATATATATATATATATATATATATATATATATATATATATATATATATATATATATATATATATATTACTACTGTACAGTAACTATACACTCACTGGCCACTTTATTAGGTACACCTGTCTAACTGCTCGTTAATGCAAATTTCTAATCAGCCAATCACATGGCAGCAACTCAATGCATTTAGGCATGTAGACATGGTCAAGACGATCTGCTGCAGGTCAAAGCAAGCATCAGAATGGGGAAGAAAGGCAATTTAGGAGACTTTGAACGTGGCATGGTTGTTGGTGCAAGACGTTCTGCTCTGAGTATTTCAGAAACTGCTGATGTACTGACATTTTCACGCACAACCATTTCTAGGTTTTACAGAGAATGGTCGGATAAAGAGGAAATATGCAGTGAGTGGCAAAATGCCTTGTTGATGTCAGAGGAGAATGGCCAGACTGGTTCCAGCTGATAGAAAGGCAACAGTAACTCAAATAAGCACTCGTTACAACCGAGGTCTGCAGAAGAGCATCTCTGAACACACAACACGTCCAACCTTGAGGCAGATGGGCTACAGCAGCAGAAGACCACACCGGGTGCCAATCCTGTCAGCTAAGAACAGGAAACTGAGGCAACAATTCACACAGGCTCACCAAAACTGGACAATAGAAGATTGGAGAAACGTTGCCTGGTCTGATGAGTCTCCGTTTCTGCTGCCACATTCGGATGCTCGGCTCAGAATTTGGCATCAACAACATGAAAGCATGGATCCATCCTGCCTTGTATCAGTGGTTCAGGCTGGTAGTGGTGGTGTAATGGTGTGGGGGAGATTTTCTTTGGGTCCATTAGTACCAATTGAGCATGGTGTCAACGCCACAGCCTACCTGAGTATTGTTTCTGACCATGTCCATCCCTTTATGAGCACAGTGTCTCCATCTTCTGATGGCTACTTCCAGCAGGATAACGCACCATGTCATAAAGCACAGATCATCTCAGACTGGTTTCTTGAACATGACAATGAGTTCACTGTACTCAAATGGCCTCCACAGTCACCAGAGCTCAATCCAATAGAGCACCTTTGGGATGTGGTGGAAAGGGAGATTAACTGGCATCATGGATGTGCAGCCGACAAATCTGCAGCAACTGCTTGATGCTATCATGTCAATATGGAGAAAAATATCTGAGGAATATTTCCAGTAGCTTGTTGAATCTCTGCCATGAAGGATTAAGGCAGTTCTGAAGGCAAAAGGGGTCTGAGCCAGTACTAGTAAGGTGTACCTAATAAAGTGGCCGGTGAGTGTATATATATAAAAAATTTAAGTTATTTTTAAATAATTTAGAGTAGTAAAATTAGGGAAAATGACAGTTTAGAGCTTTTATAAATACAAAGAAAATGACTATTAACAATAGAACAAAAGAAATGTAAAAAATGAATTACTCAATGATACATGATGGAAAATATACACTGTTTACATTAAGAAATCATAGATAGACACTTTTTACCTAAAATATTGTATTGTGATGGCATGTAACATCTTGTGATTTATATAAACGAGTGACATAATTAATAAAATAATTAAAAAATCTAAGCATTTCTGTTTTAAAGCTGGAAAACATGATGGATTTGCAGCCCAAATGTAGCTGCATTACTAGACTGAGCCAAACGCTGCAGTGTGAGCTGCATCTCTGCTCTGGGTTTGACTCAGTGCACATGTTTATTTTAAGAGGGAGATCTGAAGATCATCTGATGTGTGTTTGTTAGTATGACAGACACGTTCTGACTCCCCGAAACACCTGACTCTGGATCAGTGTCTCTCCTGCAGCCAGAATGACTCTAGAGAATCAATTAAACGAATCGTGAGTCGTTTGGTTCAGGAGTGATTCTCATCATCATTCACACACACACTGCACTGCAACATTTGCTACTCATTTCTAATGGCTTTACAGTCCAAATATGCATTCATTCTTCAATCTTAAAGGTTCCATGTAATTAAAATAAAGGTTTTAGATGTTTGTATTGTTAGTTTTTAGGATATCTATTAGCTAGTGCGCCCCAAAACAGTGACGACATTCGAATTTAGAGGAAATAAGACTGATATAAACTTGTAAAGCTTGCAGTTTGCCTGAATGGATCAGCAGTTTTATTCATGTCAGTTTCTCATCACATCATAACCAATCAAATGCTCTCTAGTATCTGACAAGCCCCGCCCCCCTCAAGACGCTTTTCATTAGCTGTTCATTTTAAAGCACTTGAGCTCAACCACTCTCACTCAGATATTCAGATATTTGTTCTGGAAAACTAGAAAAATAAGAAAGAAACACATGAAGAACTGTAAAAGCATCATCAAGTGAATCATTTTGTGCAGTGTAACATGAAATATTAACGTTGAGTGTGTCGCTGTCGTCAGAACATGTGGAGCAGCACAGAAAGATCGGCAGAAACACACACTCTTACAGGATTTGCTTCAGATGTGACTCTGTTCTGCTGAATGATTGATGCTAATGGATCTTCAGTGGTGTGTGTGTGTGTTTGTGTGTGTGCAGGACTGGAGCTCCTGTACCAGCCGGAGGTGGTGCGTCTCTACCTGTCGCTCCTCAAACTGAGCCAGAACCACAACACACTGGAGGCGGCGGCTGGAGCTCTGCAGAACCTGTCAGCCGGACACTGGGCCGTGAGTCACACTTAGACACAAGCGCACACACACTCATCCATGTGCACAGCCTCATGCATGCACACACACGCGCACGCACACACGCTCGCAACGGAAACGCACACTCGCTGACACACACATGCTAAAACTCGCACACCAGTTCAGAATTGTGGGTACATTTCGACCATTTTCCATAAATAAAACACACACAAGCGCGTATACGCACTCAAGTGCACACACACTCATGCATTCGCACGCATACATGCACACACACTCACATGCACACACAAACAGTCACAAGCACATGCAAGCACACACACAAAAGTTCACTCACACACACACCGTTTTAGAATTGCAGGTGCGCTTCAACCATTTTCCATACATTTTCCCTTAAACTGGAATAATACACACATGTGCACAGGACAAAGTGTTCATCAGACATGATGAAGCAGAACCCACAGTCACAAATACTACAGTAAGATGAATGAGCCACACACAAGTGACAACATTCACTGCGCACAAACACACACAAGTTTGCATTTAACATGCATATGTGACAGGATGCCCACCAAACAGGTAAATATTCTTCTACATGGAGATCATTTTAGCTCAGTTACTGTGCAAAATAACCAGATTTAACGTCCACAGAGTGAGACTCCTGTTGTGTGATTGAAGTGTCCTCGTTTATAGTTGTGTTCACTATACAGCTGTGCTGATTCCTGCGGTTATAAATTACGTAGCTCAAAGTTATAGTTCAAGATGCAAGATATACAACTCAAAGTGTAGCACTTACTGCTTCTTGAGGTTGATCACAGAGAGTTGAACAGATCTTTTAATCCCAGTTTCTTTGCAAATCCTGTCTCGTGGAGATGTGTTACTATGGAGACATATTAGTACGCACCTGTCAATCAAAAAGAGACTTGTTGTATTTCTATGACTGTGGGCACACTGTACCACACACACTTCTGTCCAAACAAGAGTTGATTTTGCATCATAGGTGCCCTTTAAAGCCTTGTGATTAAACTTGTCCTTTCCTCAGTGGTCTAATTATATCCGGGCGACGGTGCGTAAGGAGAAGGGTCTGCCGGTGCTGGTGGAGCTGCTGCACTCGGATGCAGATAAAGTAGTGCGAGCCGTGGCCATCGCACTCAGAAACCTGGCCATCGACCACAAGAACAAAGACCTGATCGGTAAGAGCAGCACATTATACTGTGGTATTCTGCAGCACAGCCTGTGCTGAGGCTGATCTGTGTCCGGCAGGGAGTTACGCCATGAGGGATCTGGTCAGCAACCTGCCCTGCGGCCAGCAGCGCCCCGCCAAAAACCTGGAGGGAGACACCGTGGTGGCCATCCTGAACACCATCTTGGAGATCGTCTCTGAGAACCTGGAGAATGCCAGATTCCTCATCCAGGGACAGGGCATCCAGAAACTGGTGTCAATCAACAGAACAAGGTGACCACCTGGCAACAAACACCATAGAAACCACACACAACACTATAGCAATATGGTAAAATCCGTTCAGAACACCTTAGCAACATTAGAACTCCCTAGCAACGCCACACCTGTAGGGTAAAATCCTTTCAGAACACCTTAGAAACAACACAAAACCCTAGCAACGCCACACCAATATGGGAAAATCCATTGAAAACACCTTAGCAACTCCATAGCAGCAACACAACACCTGACCAGTGCCATAGCAACATGGTAAAATCCATTCAGAACACCTCAGCAAGTGCATACCAACCACACACAACACTCTAACAGCATAGTAAAAACCTCATCAGAACATCTTAGCAACCACATAACAACCACCCTGAACATCCTAGCCTAGCAACACCATAGCGACGTGGTAAGATTCACTCAGATCAACATAGAAACTACTCTGAGCACCTTAGCAATGCTTTAGCAACATGCTACAATCCAATCAGAACACATTAATAACCAAACATAGCAACCAAACACAATGCCCTAGCAACAACATATCAACAAAGTAAAATCCCTTCAGAGCATCTTAGTAACCACATTACAATCAACTTGAATATCCTAGCAACATTGTAAAATCCAATCAGAATACCATAGAAACTGCATCACAACCACAGTGAAAACCCTAGCAACACCTTAGCATCATGGTAAACTCTACTCCGATCACTATCGCAACCACTCCGAACACAGCAATGCTATAGCGACATGGTAAAATCCAATAAGAACACCTTAGCAACCACACAACATCCTAGTAATGCCAAAGCAATATGCTAAAACACTTTCAGAACATCTTAGCAACCACATAACAACCACTCTGAACATCCTAGCCCAGCAACACCATAGTGACCATAGTCACCATGGTAAAATTCACTCAGATCACCATAGAAACTACATTGAAACTACTCTGAACACCCAACATGCTAATATCCAATCAGAACACATTAACAACAATGTAGCAACCAAACACAACACCCTAGCAACAACAAATCAACATAGTAAAATCCTTTCAGAACATCTTAGCAACCACATAACAACCAGCTTGAATATCCTAGCAACACTTTAGCCACATAGTAAAATTCACTCAGATCACTGTAACAACCACCCCGAACACAGCAATGCTATAGCGACATGGTAAAATCCAATAAGATTACCTTAGCAACCACACAACATCCTAGTAATGCAAAAGCAATATGGTAAAACCCTATCAGAACATCTTAGCAACCATATAACAACCACTCTGAACATCCTAGCCTAGCAACACCATAGAAACTGCCCAGCACCTGCATTAGTCCAGCTGTAGCTGTAGTTTGACTGGTGTTTTACTGCTCATCAGGATGTTTCGTGTGCTGTGGCTGAATAATGAATGATGTTTATATGCTGTTGTGTGAATCAGCCAATCAGTGCGCGAGACCAAAGCGGCGTCACACATCCTGCAGGCGGTGTGGGCCTATAAAGACCTGCGACACACACTCCTGAAGGCCGGCTGGAACAAAACACACTTCAAGGTAACACCACATCTGCCCAAAACACACAACTATGGAGACCTGTTTCTGCCAGGTAAGAAAACATTTCATGCCCTGAAGAGTTATTGTTATTGTAAAAGTTTATCGTCATTAAATTATGGCGTACTAAATTGTGGAAATTGTGAGATACAAAGTGAAAATTATGACTTTCTAAATCAATATTATGGCTAAAAAAGACGAAATTATGACTCGCTAAGTCAAAAATAATTAACTAAATCGAAATTATAACATAAAAAGTGGAAATTATGACTTACTAAATCGCAATTGACTTAGTCGAAATTAAAAGATAAAAATCTAAATTATGAGATAAAAGTCCAAATTTGAACTAAATCAAAATTATGATGGAAAAAGTCTAAATTATGACTCACTAATTTGAAATTGATTTGCTGAATCGAAATTATGACTGTCGAAACTGAGATAAAAAGTTAAAATTATGACTTACTAATTCTAAATTTACTTGCTAAATCGAAATTATGACATACAAATATGAAATTTTAACTTACTAAATCGCAACTGACTTCGAAATTACGAGATAAAAGGCGAAATTATGATGGAAAAAGTAGAAATTATTACATTAAATGGAAATCATGACATACTAAGTCAAAATTTATGACATAAATAGTCAAAATTAAGATGTACTAAATTGAAGTTATGGTTTAAGAAGTCTAAATTATGAGATAAAAGTTACCAAGTCGAAATTGACTTACTAAATCAAAATTATAATGTAAAAAGTCTAAATTATGACTCACTAATTTGAAATAGATTTTCTAAATGGAAATTATGAGATAAAAGTACAAATTTTAACTTACTAAATCTAAATTGACTTAATCAAAATTATGATGAAAAAAGTGGAAATTATGACTGACTAAATCGCAATTGACTTAGTCGAAATTAAAAGATAAAAATCTAAATTATGAGATAAAAGTCCAAATTTGAACTAAGTCAAAATTATGATGGAAAAAGTCTAAATTATGACTCACTAATTTGAAATTGATTTGCTGAATCGAAATTATGACTGTCGAAATTCTGAGATAAAAAGTCTAAATTATGACTTACTAATTCAAAATTGAGTTACTAAATCAAAATTATGACATAAAAATACAAAATTATAATTTACCAAAGCACAATTGACTTAGTCGAAATTACGAGATTAAAAAGTCTACATTATAAGATAAACGTCAATTTACTAAGTTGAAATTGACTTACTAAATCAAAATTATGACTAATTTGAAATTGACTTACTAAATCAAAATTATGACTAATTTGAAATTGATTTGATAAATTGAAATTATGACTGTCGAAACTGAGATAAAAAGTTAAAATTATGACTTACTAATTCTAAATTTACTTGCTAAATCGAAATTATGACATACAAATATGAAATTTTAACTTACTAAATCGCAACTGACTTCGAAATTACGAGATAAAAGGCGAAATTATGATGGAAAAAGTAGAAATTATTACATTAAATGGAAATCATGACATACTAAGTCAAAATTTATGACATAAATAGTCAAAATTAAGATGTACTAAATTGAAGTTATGGTTTAAGAAGTCTAAATTATGAGATAAAAGTTACCAAGTCGAAATTGACTTACTAAATCAAAATTATAATGTAAAAAGTCTAAATTATGACTCACTAATTTGAAATAGATTTTTTAAATGGAAATTATGAGATAAAAGTACAAATTTTAACTTACTAAATCTAAATTGACTTAATCAAAATTATGATGAAAAAAGTGGAAATTATGACTGACTAAATCGCAATTGACTTAGTCGAAATTAAAAGATAAAAATCTAAATTATGAGATAAAAGTCCAAATTTGAACTAAGTCAAAATTATGATGGACTAATTTGAAATTGATTTGCTAAATTGAAATTATGACCGTCGAAACTGAGATAAAAAGTTAAAATTATGACTTACTAATTCTAAATTTACTTGCTAAATCGAAATTATGACATACAAATATGAAATTTTAACTTACTAAATCGCAACTGACTTCGAAATTACGAGATAAAAGGCGAAATTATGATGGAAAAAGTAGAAATTATTACATTAAATGGAAATCATGACATACTAAGTCAAAATTTATGACATAAATAGTCAAAATTAGGATGTACTAAGTTGAAGTTATGGTTTAAGAAGTCTAAATTATGAGATAAAAGTTACCAAGTCGAAATTGACTTACTAAATCAAAATTATAATGTAAAAAGTCTAAATTATGACTCGCTAATTTGAAATAGATTTTCTAAATCGAAATTATGAGATAAAAGTACAAATTTTAACTTACTAAATCTAAATTGACTTAATCAAAATTATGATGAAAAAAGTGGAAATTATGACTTACTTAATCGCAATTGACTTAGTCGAAATTAAAAGATAAAAATCTAAATTATGAGATAAAAGTCCAAATTTGAACTAAGTCAAAATTATGATGGAAAAAGTCTAAATTCTGACTCGCTAATTTGAAATTGATTTGCTGAATCGAAATTATGACTGTCGAAAATTCTGAGATAAAAAGTCTAAATTATGACTTACTAATTCAAAATTGACTTACTAAATCAAAATTATGACATAAAAATACAAAATTATAATTTACCAAAGCACAATTGACTTAGTCGAAATTACGAGATTAAAAAGTCTAAATTATAAGAGAAATGTGAATTTACTAAGTTGAAATTGACTTACTAAATCAAAATTATGACTAATTTGAAATTGACTTACTAAATCAAAATTATGACTAATTTGAAATTGACTTACTAAATCAAAATTATGACTAATTTGAAATTGATTTGCTAAATTGAAATTATGACCGTTGAAACTGAGATAAAAAGTAAAAATTATGACTTACTAATTCTAAATTTACTTACTAAATCGAAATTATGACACACAAATATGAAATTTTAACTTACTAAATCGCAACTGACTTCGAAATTACGAGATAAAAGGCGAAATTATGATGGAAAAAGTAGAAATTATTACATTAAATGGAAATCATGACATACTAAGTCGAAATTTATGACATAAATAGTCAAAATTATGATGTACTAAATTGAAGTTATGGTTTAAGAAATTAAAATTATGAGATAAAAGTTACCAAGTCGAAATTGACTTACTAAATCAAAATTATGACTGTCGAAATTCTGAGATAAAAAGTCTAAATTATGACTTACTAATTCAAAATTGACTTACTAAATCAAAATTATGACATAAAAATACAAAATTATAATTTTACCAAACCACAATTGACTTAGTCGAAATTACGAGATTAAAAAGTCTACATTATAAGATAAACGTCAATTTACTAAGTTGAAATTGACTTACTAAATCAAAATTATGACTAATTTAAAATTGATTTGATAAATTGAAATTATGACCGTCGAAACTGAGATAAAAAGTTAAAATTATGACTTACTAATTCTAAATTTACTTACTAAATCGAAATTATGACATACAAATATGAAATTTTAACTTACTAAATCGCAACTGACTTTGAAATTACGAGATAAAAGGCGAAATTATGATGGAAAAAGTAGAAATTATTACATTAAATGGAAATCATGACATACTAAGTCGAAATTTATGACATAAATAGTCAAAATTAAGATGTACTAAATTGAAGTTATGGTTTAAGAAATTAAAATTATGAGATAAAAGTAAAAATTTTAAGTTACCAAGTCGAAATTGACTTACTAAATCAAAATTATAATGTAAAAAGTCTAAATTATGACTCACTAATTTGAAATTGATTTGCTAAATGGAAATTATGAGATAAAAGTACAAATTTTAACTTACTAAATCTAAATTGACTTAATCAAAATTATGATGAAAAAAAGTGGAAATTATAAGTCGAAATTTTGACAAATAGTCAAAATGATGATGTACTAAATTGAAGTTATGGTTTAAGAAGTCTAAATTATGAGATAAAAGTCAAAATTCTAATTTACGAAGTCGAAATTGACTTGCTCCTTACTTTTTTCTCTTACCCGGTGGAGATGGTCTTCCATGCAGGAGAGTTGAGTTTTTCCTCATGTGATGAGTGTGTATCTGCTGTTTCAGTGAGTGTGTGTCTGCTGTTTCAGCCAGCCGTCTCCAGCCTGCCCAAAAAACTGAAGAACACCAAACAAGGGAATGATGACATCACACTGCCGCTGATGGAGAAGAACCAAGGTGAGAGAGCGGTGTGTGTGTGTGTGTGTGTGTGTGTGTGTTTCAGCCTCTGATGACCGCTGCTGATTCCCCAACGTCACTGTAAAGCTAGTGTTTAAGTGTGTCTGTGTGTGTAAATGTGTGTGAATGTATGTCTGAGGCAGTGAAACTGTGTGTGTGTGTATGTTTCAGGCATTGATGCAGTGTGTGTGTGTGTGTGTGTGTGTGTGTGTGTGTGTGTGTGTGTGTGTGTGTGTGTGTGTGTGTGTGTCTGTGTGTGTGTGGGTGTGTGTCTGTGTTTGTCTGTGTCTGTGTATCTGTGATCCACTAATGCATTGTGTTTCAGCCACTGATGCAGTGAGGGTGTGTGTGTTAGCCACTGATGCAGTGTGTGTTTCAGATGGATACAGCAGCGTGGATCAGCCAGAGAGAGCAGCAGATGCTCCCTGCCACATGATTGAACGAGAAACTTTTCAGGTCAGTCCAGGCACGGTTCTGATAGCTGAGTGTGAATACAGCCTAAAGCCGAAGGTTATACTGAATGAAGGGACTCTGCATAACTCCACTGATGTACGGTACACTCTTAGACAACAATGCATTATGGGATCGTGAACTTTCTTCCAACAACTTTTAACCTTGAACAGTTGTAAAAAGTGTAGCACTGTTTATGAGCATTGTTAATAGTCTACAGTGATATATTGTCTGGGTTGGTGTTGTTATTAAGTCAGTGGTTCTCAATCCCCCCCCCCCCCCCCCTTGTGCCCCCCCGCACTGAACATTTTGTACGTCTCACTTATTTGACACACAAGAATCAGTTCATGGATCTCTCTGTTAATGAAACGAGGATCTGAATCAGGTGTGTTAAGTAAGGAAGACATGAGCTGCATCCCAAATGGCACCCTATGCACTTATGCACTATGCACTTACACACTCAACAGTATAGGATATGTATATATAACGTTTTTTTACTAAGCGGAAATTCAAACCGTTTCCCTGATGACGTTCGACGGTTACCAAATCAGTAAAATAAATGACCAAAGTACCAAATAATAGCTCCCTTCTGAAAAAAACAGCTTAAACCAGCCTAAGCTGGTTTTAGCTGGTTGACCAGCCTGGTTTTAGAGGGGTTTTGGCCACTTCTGAGCAGGTTTCCAGCCATTTCCAGCCTGGCCTTAGCTGGTCAGGCTGGAAAATGACCAGTTAAAACCAGCTAAAACCAACTTGACCAGCCTGGTTTAAACTGGACATAGCTGGTTTTGGCTGGGCTCTCAGCCTGGCTAGGCTGGTCAAGCTGGTTTTAGCTGGTCATCTCCCAGCCTGACCAGCAAAGACCAGGCTGGAAATGGCTGGTAACCAGCCCGGAAGTGGCCAAAACGCCTCTGAAACCAGGCTGGTCGACCAGCTAAAACCAGCCAACCAGCCTAGGCTGATTTAGGCTATTTTTTTCAGTAGGGCTGCCATGAGTATAACCGCATTGACCATCAGGAGGCGCTATAATCACTCTCGTTGGAGAATTCTGCTTTCAAAATCCAAAATAAATAAAGTTATCCAACATGAGTGCCCGAATGCTCCACCCCTTCCACTACGTGAGCAAAGCTGCGGTCGTTGAGTGCGTGAAGTGTCCATCATTACACACTTCATTTTACCAGCTGAATGAGTGCATCATCCGGGTAACTGAAGTATACTTATTATTTTTAGAGTTTTCAGTGTAAACGCACTACTTACACTATTAATACTACAAAATGACGTAGAATAGTGCATAAGTATGCGATTTGGGATGCACCTACTGTATACAAATAGTGCAAGGAGGATCAGAATGGGGTACATGCACAGCTAGTGTTTTTCAGCCAGCGGTAAACTTCAGATGAATGGTTAATGTGGCTATTTTAAATTTCATACGGTTCCTTTTACAGCATCGATGTTGTAATGTAATTAAAATACATTCAGTTAAATAAAATTAAGCATTCATTTTAGTTGTTCAAGCATAAAACAAGAAGACTGTGTAAGTGCTAGCACTGTTATTAGCAGCAGGCAAGCTTAGAAACTCCATGAAAAATTCATTCATTCATTTTCTTTTCGGCTTAGTCCCTTCATTAATCTGGGGTCGCCACAGGGGAATGAACCACCAACTTATGCAGCACATGTTTTACAGCCGCAACCCATCTCTGGGGAACATCCATACACACTCACTCACACTCATACAATATGGACAATTTAGCCTTCCCAATTCACCTGTACTGCATGTGTTTGGACTGTGGGGGAAACCGGAGCCCCCGGAGGAAACCCACAGCCTCTGTACTGTACTGTACTCTGTTCTGATTCTAAGGGTATTTTCTTGGGTTTTAAATGGGCTTACAAGCGCATTTCCAGTAAGTATTTGCACTTACCCAAGCCACATACCTACACTATAGATATCAGAGAACAGTTTAACTTATTGAATCAATGAAGGCGGCACAGTGGCTCAGTGGTTAGCACTGTCCCCTCACAGCAAGAAGGTCTCTGATTCGAGTCCCTGCTGGGTCAGTTGGCATTTCTGAGTGGAGTTTGCATGTTCTCCCTGTGTTGGCGTGGGTTTCCTCCGGGTGTGAATCAATCAATCAATGCAGCATATGGCAGCTTTAAGAAATGACGGAAGAGCTTAAACACTGGAGGGATCTTTCAGAAAATAAAGTTATTTAGGAGACTGTATTTGTGTTTCAGGGTGTGAATGATAAGAGGCACTTCATCAGGACCAGCAGGCCGGCAGTCGGCTTAGTGGAGCGGACGCCTCAGCCGCTGGACTCCTGGGTCTGAATCATACCACGGTAAACACCGCAGATTCACCACAGCAGCGCTTCATCAGCCAGTTCCACAAAACTATTGCAAAGTAATAATGTGCATAAACTACGATGAAAACACTTTTACTGAATAAATTCCAACACGCGCATCAGAAAATGCAATTCTAAGTGTGCCTCACACAGGTGAGTGGGCTTGACAAACCAGCTGAAGAAAACACACTCTTTCATCTCTCTGACACTTTAACAGACACCTGCACCAGATACTTTCTTACAATCACTTCATATCTCAATATGTGCCTCACACAGGTGAGTGGGCATGACAAACCAGCTGATGAAAACACACTCTTTCATCTCTCTGACACTTTAACAGACACCTGCACCAGATACTTTCTTACAATCACTTCATATCTCAATATGTGCCTCACACAGGTGAGTGGGCATGACAAACCAGCTGATGAAAACACACTCTTTCATCTCTCTGACACTTTAACAGACACCTGCACCAGATACTTTCCTACAATCACTTCATATCTCAATATGTGCCTCACACAGGTGAGTGGGCTTGACAAACCACCCGTAGAAACACTCTTCTCTGAAAATTAAAAACACTCCCCCTCTTTACGCTAGCGCTTAATTCTCTGAGCACTGTTACTTTTAATGATTAGCAGCTCTTCTCTGGATTGCCTCTTCTTGTTGAATTGCAGAATGCCTCCTCTGTTGTAAGAGCTTCAAACAAAAGCATCTGCTAAACCAGGGGTGGGCAAACTCGGTCCTGGAGGGCCGGTGTCCTGCACAGTTTAGCTCCAACACTAATCAAACACACCTGAACATGCTAATCAGTGTCTTCAAGATCACTAGAAATCTATAAGCAGGTGTTTTTGATTAGAGTTGGAGCTAAACTGTGCAGGACACCGGCCCTCCAGGACCGAGTTTGCCCACCCCTGTGCTAAACGAATAAAAAACGTGATGTAGTGTTCAGGGACGTTACATTAATGGAGTTTCCAGCTTTCCATTGTTGCAGATGTGAAATGTTGTTGTGCTGATTGTAAAAGGCCTCAGTCCTCCTTCAGTCTGTCATCACAGTGCTTCAGTATTATTATTCTTAGGGATATCCAGATCCGATCACGTGATCGGAAATCGGGCCCGATCACATGGTTTCAGACTCGATCAGAATCGGATGTTACCGATCAGGATTTGTTAACACATCTATAGTTATGCAGTGGAACAGAGTTAGACCTCTTTCTTGACTTCGCACAGAAACAGCAGAGACGCTATTGGGGAAATGCCGGCAAAGTAGAACACTGAAGCAGCTTGAAGCGGAAAGCGCGAGTCCGCAGGTCTGTGGTCTGGGGGTGTTATAAAGTTAATAATGACAACATCGCCATAGCAAACTATGAGATATGTAAACCTGGGATTGCCTTTTAAGTTAAGGTGCTGCTTGTTTTTATATTAGATTTTTTAAATATATTTACTGTTGCACTAAAGTCCCAAAGTGAAGAATTGATGTTATTTATTACCTGATAGTTCACGCTACATCACAGAAGCGCTCTGTTTGTTAACAGAGTTGTTGCATGTTAAAATTAGGTGAATTAAATAAAAAATAAGGAACAATCTGGATCTGTTTCTTCACTCTTTTTTATTCATTTTTTATGTATTATAGAGGTAATCCTGTTTTCTGATCTAATCAGTAGGCATCAAACCTCTCACAGAGTCAAACGGGCAAGTGTAAGACCTCACTGTTCCTATTGAACTACACTGTTCCTAATTACTATGACCTTTTATGTGAAGCTGCTTTGACACAATCTACATTGTATAAGCGCTATACAAATAAAGGGGAATTGAATTGAATTGAATTTGGTCAATCTGTCTTCTCTGTAAAGGGAGCCAAACTGTGGGATGTTTTACCTGTTAGCCTAAAATCAGAAAGTAATCCAAATATTTAAAGTAGTGTTCTTAAAAAGTAGTTAAAAACAAAACAGCAGTGCTTGCACAAATAGTCTACTGTTAGTTTGTTGGATCATGTCGCCTTTGCTTTTGCCTTTGGTAATTTTATGTAAAGAATTATAATGTTGTGTATATGTATTTATTATATTTCCATTTTGTCAAGCCTCCTGTGGACAGGTGATGAAAATTAGCAAGTTTGCTAAAACACTTAAACAAATGCATTTGGTTGTCCAGTGTAATCGTGATGTCCATGTCAAATAAATAAAAAATAAAAGGATCGGGTTTCGGTATCGGTAGATACTCAAAATCAAATGACTCAAAAAAAAAACCTGATGGGGACATCCCTAATTATTCTTCTATTATTATTCCCTCCAGAACTGTCTTGAGCATCTGTCTGCGCTCCCGTCTCACGCCTCCAGAAGCCACCGCGTTCATTGCGTTTCGTCTTCTGAGGCGCACCTCATTTATTAGAGGAGAACAAACACCACAGTGGCTTCTGCTACAGTTCTCTGATCTGTTGCTGCATCTGAAACTGCATACTTCCATACTATATAGTATGCTAAAATCAGTGTGCAAGCCGAGTAGTGTGTCTGAATTCATAGAATTCAAAATCAGTATGTGAGAAGTACCCGGATGAGTTACTACTTCCGGCGAGATTCTGAAGTGCACATCCCATGCATGCTGTGCTATCTCATGATGCACCACGAGATAATTCATGAATGGGAGTGAAGTGACGCAAGTGATGCAGGTAGGTCACGTGACCATGACAAAATGGCGGATGTGGTACATCCGAATTCCCTTCATACTGTTTGCATTCATACTGTATAGGACGCACTTTTCTAACGGTCCAGTAGTATGTTTAAATTCAAATGCAGCACCTACTGAGTAGTAGGCGGTTTCAGATGCAGCAAGTTTAGCAGGACGTGATGATATTGTTCTCTTTTGTTTGTCATTATATGGAAACGCTGCTTTATTATCAAATGCCCTATTCCAGTTTTGCGCATAATGTTAATTCTGTTCTTTGCATGTAAACACAACTACTGACTTCCACTGTTTCCACAGGCTACAGATCCACTTTGACAGACGTGACCAGCCTCGAGCACAATCAAACCAGAGAAAAACAGCAGATCCTCATGTGTTCATCATCCACACCAACAGAAGCTGGAGGAATGGAGTCATGATCGTCTGGAAGTGGAATTTGACTCTTTGCTGCTTTTGGCAATCTTCACTGTTAAACTCAAGAATCATGATGTGACCAGTCATTTAGAGATCTGATTATCCGCCATATTATGATCTTGTGTTGTTTCTATGCTTACCTTTTTTTTGTTGATGAGTCTCTACATTGTACAAAAAGTGTTCAGGATGTTTCTGTGATTAACCACATGGACCATTTCAGTTCTCGATCTTACGTTTTATGCACAAAAGAAACGATATCATGATATATGATGAATATTAATAGGATATTATGGGGCTGATACTCATGTTAGAAAAATACTATAGTGACTTACAGTAAATACTGTAGTGTTTTTGAAGCATACAGTAGTACAGTACAATTAATCTGGGGATTCTACAGTTGCTCTAGTAACACAACTACTACAGTAATACACTCACCGGCCTTTTTATTAGGTACACCTGTCTTAACTGCTCGTTAACGCAAATTTCTAATCAGCCAATCACACGGCAGCAACTCACTGCATTTAGGCATGTAGACATGGTCAAGACGATCTGCTGCAGTTCAAACTGAGCATCAGAATGGGGAAGAAAGGAGATTTAAGTGACTGAATGTGGCATGGTTGTTGCTGCCACACGGGCTGCTCTGAGTATTTCAGAAACTGCTGAACTACTGGGATTTTCACGCACAACCATCTCTAGGGTTTACAGAGAATGGTCCGACAAAGAGGAAATATGCAGTGAGTGGCAGTTCTGTGGGCGCAAATGCCTTGTTGATGCCAGAGGTCAGAGGAGAATGGCCAGACTGGTTCCAGCTGATAGAAAGGCAACAGTAACTCAAATAAGCACTCATTACAACCGAGGTCTGCAGAAGAGCATCTCTGAACACACAACACGTCCAACCTTGAGGCGGATGGGCTACAGCAGCAGAAGACCACACCGGGTGCCGCTCCTGTCAGCTAAGAACAGAAAACTGAGGCTACAATTTACACAGGCTCACCAGAACTGGACAATAGAAGATTGGAGAAATGTTGCCTGGTCTGATGAGTCTCCATTTCTGCTGCCACGTTCGGATGCTCGGCTCAGAATTTGGCCTCAACAACATGAAAGCATGGATCCATCCTGCCTTGTATCAGAGGTTCAGGCTGGTGGTGGTGGTGTAATGGTGTGGGGGAGATTTTCTTGGCACACTTTGGGTCCATTAGTACCAATTGAGCATGGTGTCAACGCCACAGCCTACCTGAGTATTGTTGCTGACCATGTCCATCCCTTTATGAGCACAGTGTCTCCATCTTCTGATGGCTACTTCCAGCAGGATAACGCACCATGTCATAAAGCGCCAATCATCTCAGACTGGTTTCTTGAACATGACAATGAGTTCACTGTACTCAAATGGCCTCCACAGTCACCAGAGCTCAATCCAAAAGAGCACCTTTTGGATGTGGTGGAACGGGAGATTGGCATCATGGATGTGCAGCCGAAAATCTGCACCAACTGCGTGATGCTATCATGTCAATATGGAGCAGAATATTTTCAGTATCTTGTTGAATCTATGCCACCAAGGATTACGGCAGTTCGGAAGGTACTAGTAAGGTGTACCTAATAAAGTGGCCGGTGAGCGTATAAACAACCCAGTACTGCAGTTTTCTACAATAGGGTATATCATACTACAATACACCACATTTACTGTAGTAAAACTAAAGTATACTACAGTATTATCAGTTCATTAAAGTTAATTCTACAATATACTGGAGCATTCTTTAACAAAGTGTTGTAAATACGATAATACAGTATAATACAATCAAAAACACCATAGTATTTACTATAAATGATGACTATAGTATTTTTTATATGTGGTACTCTACAGACACAGCAGAAATTGTACTTAATATAGTGTATATCAGAGAATATATCAGAGATTTTAATGGATTCATACTAAATTTGTTTCATAACATCGGTGATTTAATGGCTTGAGAAATAAAAATCAACGAGTTTTATCTCTTCTTAATCTATTTCGTCATGCATCTAACAGAGATTAAATCAAATAAAAATGAAATCAAACTTTTTCCTGCTTCGTGGCGATTTTCCTATTATTTGCGATGTGAATCGCGCGTCTGTTGTGAATCGAATGTTTGGATCTTTTAAACGAAAAGAGTCGATTCAAATGATTCACTGGTGATGCGTTTTTTGAAAATGCATCATAATCGGTTACAGAATCAGCGAATCTTTAGATGCAGAGTCGCAGAAATAAGTGAAAATCCTCGATTACAGATGGAGGAGAATGAAACCCCCCCGCGGAGAAACACTACAGGTGTGTGAGAGAGAATCAGTATTCACATTACAGCGTTAAATGGACATTATTAATGTGACTTTATATGATCAGCGTTATGTTTAATAATTACTCACATTCAGTTACCACCATTTTAATGTCATTTAACTGACCTTAATATATATTTTAGGCTAACGTTATATATAGAGCACAGTGGTTAGCACTCAATGGCCTCACAGCAATAAGGTCGCTGGTTCGAGTCTCGGCTGGGTCAGTATTTCTGTGTGGAATTTCCATGTTCTCCCCGTGTTGGCGTGGGTTTCCTCCGGGGGGTCCGGGTTCCCCCACAGTCCAAACACATGCGCTATTGGGGAACTGATTGACTAAATTGGCTGTAGTGTATGAGTTTTGGTATGAATGAGTGTGTATGGGTATCCCAGTACTGGGTTGCAGCTGGAAGGGCATCCGCTGTGTAAAACATATGCTGAATAAGTTTGTGGTTCATTCCGCTGTGGTGACCTCTGATGGATAAAGGGACTAAGCTGAATGAGTTAATGAAATTAATAATAAATTACGATGAAATAAATCATAAATCAATTATTAATATTTTATGAATCATAAAAAATAATTAGGCTATTTATTTTGAACTGCACATTAAAATACAGGCCTATAAAAGAAGGTGTTTGTTCATATTTAATGTGATTATGTTTGAGAAATGTAAATGGGTGAAAAATGGGGTAAAACTGAGTATATTAATATTAATATTGCATAAATATGTCATCAGAGGATTATTGTAAATATGCCAAATAAGATGTTTGGACATATACTGTTAACCTCCTAAAGTGGAGTGCTATTTTGGGGTTTCTGTCTGGATTTTGTCTACGCGAATTCAAAAGCTTCCCAGATCCACATGTAGAGGTGTAAATGCAAAATATTTAATATCATTTTGAAGAAAACCCTTTGAATTTTCATAGAACATGTTGAACGTGATTAAAACAATTCTAGATGTTGTCTGATTTATAATAAACCCCTTCAAAAAAGAGGCGCTTTCAGGTTCTGTGTTGTCTAGCTGGCTGTAATTAATTGTGGTGGTTCCTGCACATGTCAGTAATCACAGTAAAAAATAAACCGGAGCACCCAGTGGAAACCCACACCGACACGGGGAGAAAACATACTTTTTGTCATGGCAAGGTAGACATTGGGGCAGCAAGGTGGCGCAGCAGGTAGCACAATCACCTCACAGCAAGAAGGCCGCTGATTCGAGCCTCGGCTGGGTCAGTTGGTGTTTCTGTGTGGAGTTTGCATGTTCTCCCCATGTTGGTGTGGGTTTCCTTCGGGTGCTCCGGTTTCCCCCACAGTCCAAACACATGTGCTATAGGAGAATTGGGTTAGCTAAATTGGCTGTAGTGTATGAGTGTGAACGAGTGTGTATGGATGTTTCCCAGTGCTGGGTTGCAGCTGGAAGGGCTTCCGCTGTGTAAAACATATGGCAGATAAGTTGGTGGTTCATTCCGCTGTGGCGATCCCAGATTAATAAAGAGACTAAGCTGAAAATAAAATGAATGAATGAATGTAGACATTTGTGTGGATCTGACGAGTTGTTTATATGCTGCAGAATGTTTCTCTCCTGCTGTCTCCTCATCTCCTGCTGAACACACAGCTCTGAGCTCAACAGAGGCCCAGCAGACGCATGCAGCTCCGCAAAAAACGCCCCGCAGAAACACCAGCATCCGCGCGGCTCATCCGGCCATTTACCTGAACACTCGCTCACACAAGCTCCTGAGGAAGGCGGTGCGCATCTGGAAGAGGCCGTTCCCCATCTTCACCCCTCAGTCTTCAGTCTCCAGAGTCAGGAGTTTTCAGGAGCGGGTCCAGATGCTCCAGAGTCAGCCTGCGGTCTCCAGATCACCGCAGCCCTTGTCCCGATGCGTCCGAGATCTGCAGCTGCGCAGTTCTGGGACGGATTCCTCTCCATCGCCCTCCAGCAGGTCAGATCAACCTCCGATCCGCCGCCGCAAGCGTCCCGCAGTTATACGCAGCTACAGATACCGCAGGCAGATGCAGTTATACCGCATGCTGTCCAGCTGCAGGAGACTCAAGCAGGAGGAGCGGATACTGGACACACTGAAGGTCAGAGACATGCACTGTTACACTGTACAAATATCACTGAGATAGCAGTCTTCAGTATTCACAAACCACCTAGCAACTGCCTAACAACACCTTAGCAACCCCTTTGCAACTGCCTATCAAACACTCAGAACACCCCAGCAACACATTAGCATCCACTCGGAACACCCTAGAAACTGACTAGTGCCACCTTTGCAATTGCCTAGCAACCCCTCAGAACACCTTATCAACCGCCTAGCAACACCTTAGCAGCCACCTAGCAAACATCTTATCAACCACATAGTGATCACTCAACACCATGTCAACCCCTAGCAACACCTTAGCAACCACTTTGAACACCCTAGCAACCAACTAGAAACATCTTAGCAACACCTCAGAACACCTTAGTAACTGCTTAGCAACCACTCAGAATACATTAACAACTGCCTAACAACACCTTAGCAACCACTCAGAACACCCTAGCGATGCCTTAGCAACCACTTAGAAGATCCTAACAATAGCCTAACAACCCCTCAGAAGACCCTAGCAACCGCCTAGCAACCCCTCAGAACCCCTTTGCAACCGCCAAACAAACACTCAGAACACCCCAGGAACACATTAGCAACCACTCAGAACACCCTAGAAACTGACTAGTAACACCTTTGCAACTGCCTAGCAACCCATCAGAACACCCTAGCAACTGCCTTAACACCTTAGATACCCCTCAGAACACCTTTGCAACCACCTAACAAACACTCAGAACACCCTAGCAACACATTAGCAACCACTCGGAACACCCTAGAAACTGACTAGTAACACCCTTGCAACTGCCCAGTAACCCATCAGAACACCCTAGCAACCGCCTAAAAACACCATAGCAACCCCTCAGAATACCTTTGTAACCACCTAACAAACACTCAGAACACCCTAGCAACCACTCGGAACACCCTAGAAACTGACTAGTAACACCTTTGCAACTGCCCAGCTACCCCTCAGAACAACCTAGCAACTGCCTAACAACACCTTAGCAACCCCTCAGAATACCTTTGCAACCGCCTAACAAACACTCAGAAAACCCTAGCAACACATTAGCAACCACTCAGAACACCCTAGAAACTGACTAGTAACACCTTTGCAACTGCCTAGTAACCCATCAGAACACCCTAGCAACCACCTTAACACCTTAGAAACCCCTCAGAACACCTTTGCAACCACCTAACAAACACTCAGAACACCCTAGCAACACATTTGCAACCACTCGGACACCCTAGAAACTGACTAGTAACACCTTTGCAACTGCCCAGCAACCCCCCAGAACACCCTAGCAACCGCCTAACAACACCTTAGCAACCCCTCAGAATACCTATGCAACCACCTAACAAACACTCAGAACACCCTAGCACCACATTAGCAACCACTTGGACCACCCTAGAAACTGACTAGTAACACCTTTGCAACTGCCTAGCAACCCATCAGAACACCCTAGCAACCACCTTAACACCTTAGAAACCCCTCAGAACACCTTTGCAACCACCTAACAAACACTCAGAACACCCTAGCAACACATAAGCAACCACTCGGACACCCTAGAAACTGACTAGTAACACATTTTCAACTGCCTAGCAACCCCTCAGAACACCCTAGCAACCACCTTAACACCTTAGAAACCCCTCAGAATACCTTTGGAACCGCCTAACAAACACTCAGAACACCCTAGCAATACATTAGCAACCACTCGGAAAACCCTAGAAACTGACTAGTAATACCTTTGCAACTGCCCAGCAACCCCTCAGAACACCCTAGCAACCGCCTAACAGCACCTTAGCAACCCCTCAGAATACCTATGCAACCACCTAACAAACACTCAGAACACCCTAGCAACACATTAGCAACCACTCAGACACCCTAGAAACTGACTAGTAACACATTTTCAACTGCCTAGCAACCCCTCAGAGCACCCTGGCAACCGCCTAACAACACCTTAGCAACCAGTCGGAACACTCTAGAAAGTTATTAACCACACTGAACTGAAAACCTGTCGGCGAGTCCAAATCAGGGCTAAAATCATGCAGTCTGAACTCGGCGTAAGAGGATTATAGATGTGGAGTTTTAGATGAAGCCCAAATGAACAGCGACAGGAGTCTCACAATCGGATGAAAACAACAGTGCATCCATTTATTACAAAGGCTTTAGACATCAGTGTGTGTCCTGATTCACGAGTGTCCTGTGGTGCTGCTTTCCTCGTCTAACATCTCAGTTGTTTGATTACAGGGTCAGTCGTCACCTGCGGGATGCTCTCCTGTTAAAGGTCAGTCTTGAATACTATCTTCATATATTTATTCAGCAAACGTGCAGGGATTTGGTGTGATTTTCAGGAGCTCTGGGTATATATGAATATAAAATGCTAATTAAAATGACCTCTTATATCACAGGTGTCAAACTCAGTTCCTGGAGGGCCACAGCTCTGCACAGTTTACTTCCAGCCCTAATTAAACACTCTTGATTAGTAACACCTTTGCAACTGCCTAACAACACCTTAGCACCCCCTCAGAATACCTTTGCAACTGCCTAACAAACACTCAGAACACCCTAGCAACACATTAGCAACCACTCAGAACACCTTAGAAACTGACTAGTAACACCTTTGCAACTGCCTAGTAACCCATCAGAACACCCTAGCAACCACCTTAACACCTTAGAAACCCCTCAGAACACCTTTGCAACCACCTAACAAACACTCAGAACACCCTAGCACCACATTAGCAACCACTCGGAACACCCTAGAAACTGACTAGTAACACCTTTGCAACTGCCTAGCAACCCATCAGAACACCCTAGCAACCACCTTAACACCCTAGAAACCCCTGAGAACACCTTTGGAACCACCTAACAAACACTCAGAACACCCTAGCACCACATTAGCAACCACTCGGAACACCCTAGAAACTGACTAGTAACACCTTTGCAACTGCCTAGCAACCCATCAGAACACCCTAGCATCACATTAGCAACCACTCAGAACACCCTAGAAACTGACTAGTAACACCTTTGCAACTGCCTAGTAACCCATCAGAACACCCTAGCAACCAGCTTAACACCTTAGAAACCCCTCAGAACACCTTTGCAACCACCTAACAAACACTCAGAACACCCTAGCACCACATTAGCAACCACTCGGAACACCCTAGAAACTGCCTAGTAACACCTTTGCAACTGCCTAGTAACCCATCAGAACACCCTAGCAACCGCCTAACAACTCCTTAGCAACCCCTCAGAACACCTTTGCAACCACCTAACAAACACTCAGAACACCCTAGCACCACATTAGCAACCACTCGGAACACCCTAGAAACTGACTAGTAACACCCTTGCAACTGCCTAGCAACCCATCAGAACACCCTAGCAACCCTGATGTCTAAACGAATTGAGTTGGGAGAGTTATTACAACCTAACAGACTCCTCCTGTTCACCATCTCTGTTTGTTGTCAAAACTGTCAGCTGGAGGGGCGGGGTTAAGTATGTTAGCCAGACCCAATACCTCAGGAGACCTAATCTGTGAATGAAATGAAAACAGGAAGTGAAATTGCAGATTTCAATTAAAGATCGCAAACTATTGTTTGCTATTAATGACATGCACAGATGAATCGTTCAGCACAAAGCTAGCAATGTGAGCTAACAACGTCAACATGGTTAGTTTGGATTTCATGTGTACTTATGTACTCCGCGCAGGTTCTCAGGGTGTGGATGATGGGTCAGATTCAGCGTCTTCTCCAGTGATCCGTCCACCTCCGAGGAAGACAAACCGTCGGCTGTGGCGCAGACAACTGGACAGCAGCAGCTCCGACAACAGCCCGATCACCCCTAATCCCTTTACCACACGACCAGACACGCTCAAGAAAAACACCAGCATTGCACTCTCCGATTTCGCAAGTGTGCTGAAAACATCACTGAGCTCGATTGAGACTGATGTGAACTCATCTGAGGTCGTCCAAAAGAACTCATCAACCGCTCAAATATGTGAAGACACAGAAGAAGGACATGAGAAGAGGCCGAGCTCTTTAGTTTCTCGGCTGAAGATGTTCAAAGAAGAGCTCAGACCGTGTGGAGAGGTCAGGACGTCCCCGGTGTGTGTGAAGTGGAAAAGTGTGCTTCTTCAGAGAGCTCTGTGCTCCTCTCCACTGTCCTGTGAGAGTCAGAGTCCTGACGCACGGTCATCATGGTGCAGGTTTACACTGCTGGACTGCTCAACATCTGCAGGGAAGAGCGACACAGACAAACCTCACGTCAACACTGAATACCACATCAAGAACAGTATGGCAGGAGATTACTAGAACACTACAGGTATGCTGAAATACTGGATAACACTCTTTATAATGTTTGTGTTATTACAGCGCCCACATTTAAAAAATACTGCAGTGATTTACAGCAAATAATGGGGTGTTGTTGACCCATACTATAGAATTAATCTGCTGTTGTTCTGTAGTTTCTAGGGTAACATAATAGCTATCGTGATTAGTCTGTTGTGATTCTACAGTCGCTATGGTAACACACCAACCATTGTAATTGATCTGTTGTGGTGATTTTACAGTTGCTATGGTAACACAAAGACTATAGTAATTAATCTGTTGTGGTGATCCTACAGTTGCTATGGTAACACAATGACCATAGTAAATAATCTGTTGTGGTGATGCTACAGTCGCTATGGTAACACAAAAATCTTAGTCATTGATCTGTTGTGATTCTACAGTCGCTATGGTAACACAACAACCATAGTAATTGAACTGTTGTAGTGACTCTACAGTTGCTGTGGTAACAATGACGATTGTAATTAATCTGTTGTGGTGGTTTTACAGTTGCTATGGTAAAACACCAATCTTAGTCATTGATCTGTTGTGATTTTACAGTCGCTATGGTAACAACGACCATAGTAATGTAATCTGTTGTGGTGATTCTACAGTTGCTATGGTAACACAACAACCATAGTAATTGAACTGTTGTGGTGATTCTACAGTTTCTATGGTAACACAACAACTCTAGTAACTGATCTGCTGTGGTGATTCTACAGTTGCTATGGTAACACAACATCCATAGTAACTGATCTGTTGTGGTGATTCTACAGTTGCTATGGTAACACAACAACTATAGTAACTGATCTGTTGTGGTGACCCTACAGTTGCTACGGTAAAACAACTTCCATAGTAACTGATCTGTTGTGGTGATCCTACAGTCACTATTGTAACACAACATCCATACCAACTGATCTGTTGTGGTAATTCTACAGTTGCTATGGTAACACAACATCCATACCAACTGATCTGTTGTGGTAATTCTACAGTTGCTATGGTAACACAGCATCCATAGCAACTGATCTGTTGTGGTGATGCTACAGTCGCTATGGTAACACAACCTCCATAGTAACTGATCTGTTGTGGTGATTCTACAGTCGCTATGGTAACACAACATCCATAGTAACTGATCTGTTGTGCTGATCCTACAGTCGCTATGGTAACATACTATCCATAGTAACTGATCTGTTGTGCTGATCCTACAGTTGCTATGGTAACACAACATCCTTACCAACTGATCTGTTGTGGTAATTCTACAGTTGCTATGGTAACACAACATCCATAGCAACTGATCTGTTGTGGTGATTCTACAATCGCTATGGTAACACAACCTCCATAGTAACTGATTTGTTGTGCTGATCCTAGAGTCGCTATGGTAACATACTATCCATAGTAACTGATCTGTTGTGCTGATCCTACAGTTGCCATGGTAACACACTATCCATAGTAACTGATCTGTTGTTAAATGATGTCTATCATATATAAGCATCTTGCATTATTTTACATTTTACAACAATGGATTCAGATAACTGTAAATAACAGATTTGTTGTACATCATTTCAGTTTAAGGAAAATTAATTGAAAATGCCTGAAATGTCTCTCGCAATTCTGAAATGAGTCACTACTGTATTTACAGTGCAGTAATTATCAAAGCAGATAATTAGAGTTGTGAATGAACTAGAGCAGACACCTGATCATGTGGATTACTACGTCAAAGTGAGTGAAGATACGTTTCTTTTATGTCTGTGTCTGTTCCTCCTGCAGTCTGTTGATCTTCAGATGCCGGTGGATGAAGAGAGCTCAACAGAATATCCGCAGCTAAATGTTGACTTCAGGACCAAACTCTGCACTTGGATTGATGAAAACTGTTGTTGTTGTTGTTGTTGTTGTTTAATCTGTCCTATTAAACTGATATTTAATCAGCAATGACATGAGTGTGAATTTGAGCTTTCTCTGTGTAATTGTGGTTGTTTGCCACATGATGGCAGTGTCACACAGTCACAAACTGTCAAAGCATCACGCTTTGGCTGATGATGTGAGCTGAGAGCTAAACATTTAAACCATTTACTCCCACTGGACTCAGTTGTGAACGTGTCTGTTTGTCTTATTTCTGGAAGCTCTAATGTTTTGTTATTGGCTTTGGTTAAGAAAAAAAACACTTTTAAATAAAAAAAAAAAAGCTTGTTTTGATTCAAATGTTTTAAAGTCACATGACCAGATGACTTTATATATTTTATACTGGTTTTCTGCAAGCAGTCACAATTAGGCAAGGCAAGGCAAGGCAAATTTATTTATATAGCACATTTCATACACAGTGGCAATACAAAGTGCTTTACATAAACAGGACTAAAAGAAACAAGTACAAGAGAAATAAAAACAAATAAAAATGGTAAAAAAAAATAATAAATAAGCATAAAAGCAGATAAAATGTGTTATAAAAGAATTAAAAAGAAGAGAAAAACATAATAGTGCGATCTGTCGGACGTAGCACAGTGCTCATTCAGTAAAGGCACAGCTACACAGATGTGTGTTCAGTCTTGATGTGAATGTGCCTAATGTTGGAGCACATCTGATCATTTCTGGAAGCTGATTCCAGCAGCGAGGGGCGTAGTAGCTGAAGGCAGATTCACCCTGCTTTGACTGAACTCTTAGAATTTCTAATCTATTTGATCCTAAAGATCTGAGTGATCTGTTAGGTTTGTATTCAGTGAGCATATCTGTAATGTATTGAGGTCCTAGGTCATTTAGTGATTTATAGACCAGTAATAATACTTTAAAATCTATTCTGAATGTAACTGGGAGCCAGTGTAAAGACCTGAGGACAGGTGTGATATGCTCTGATTTCCTGGTTCTGGTCAGAATTCTGGCCGCAGCGTTCTGGATGAGCTGCAACTGTCTGACTGTCTTTTTGGGAAGGCCAGTGAGGAGGCGGTTAAAGTAATCCACCCTGCTGCTGATAAAAGCATGAACACACAATTACATGAAGACTTAACTATTGTGACTCAGGGTTTTCCTTGAAGGGGAACTATATAGTCAATGGATTTTATTAAGAGTGACGCAGCAAACGTTTTAATCATCATCCTGAATCGTCAATATAGCATAATTTTAGTGACACTGTACAAACAAAAATTTATATTTTACATGACTGAGAGTTGAGGTAGGGGTAGATCTTAATAAAATACAGTTTAATGCAACATTTAATAATTAATATGAGTAGTACTCTGCATAATCACTGTTTACTCTGCATAAACACTTACACTTCGCAGTTAACATGTGTGTGTTGCCTCATTACAAACAAACAAGGCAAATTCCACAATATACACACGTTAAACTAACAAAAATACATTTAAACAGCCTCTTCGGCGTAGCAATGAATACATTTGTAATCCGTGTGTAATGCATTTTGTGTTCTGATGCAATGTAAACACACACAGATGTTAAAGCATCTGCTGATTTCAAAATAAAAGTCCTGTATACATAGTGCGTTTAATATACGCTTAGAAAAACTTCAAAACAAGGGGAGGAGAAGATCATTGTTGTAGCAATAACACGTTACTAGTAACGGCATGACTTTTGACTGTAACTAATACTGTAACACACTGTGTTTTAAATATAGTAACTCTGTTATCGTTAGAATATGATGCATTTGTCCGTTACTTGGTAAAGTAATTAATTTTGGCTGCAGTCTAGCCCACATCTTCCTGTTTACAGCGGCGACGCATTGTGGGATTGGTGGATGCCAACCAATCACAGTAAAGAAGAGTGTACGAGGCGCCAGATTGGACAAAAGTCAAGCGAAAGCAGAGAGACTGAATGAGAGCACACATTTGTTATCTGTATAACTAAATAGATTAGTTTAGTAGACACAGTGACACATTTGTGTTATATTTCAGCACACGTTATTTAAACGTGTAGTGTGTTATAATTGCAGCAAACTGTTTGGAAGCATTAAAAATGTCTAAGAAGATGTCCAAAATCTTTACACACATTGACCCAGAGACTGTTTAGATGCAGGTCACTGATGAGAAGATGAGGGATGTTTACTGTATGATGACCCAAATGGCCTTAAACTCCCAGCAGGCACAAGACACCGACGTGACGTCAGATTGATGTTGTACCCTAACATCATGGGGATGTTACATTTTGTTTGGACATGAAAATCAGGTCAACATTAGAACTCAACGTCAGGCCGACGTCAATGTCCAACCTAAAATCAACCAAATATCAACGTCTAATGATGTTACAGCTTGACGTTGTGTGGACGTTACCACTATGACGTTTATCAGATGTTGATTTTGGTTGCTATACCTGACAAATAAATGTTAGTATTTGACGTCAATATGATGTTGGTTAAAGATGTTGGCTCGACGTTGGATTTTGGTCACTTTCTAACAACCTAAAATTGACCAAATTTCAACGTCATTTGACATCATTATTGAGCATCAAAATAACATTGCCGTTAGGCGCTGGCTAGACATTGAATTTTGGTCACCTGATATCACGAGCTAAATCTATTGACTAAATTTATCACGCTGTGTGTCTGCTGGGCAATAACTAGATGCACTACAGAATGTTACGTGTACACACATCCACAAATTACATGTAAATGCATCAGCTTTATATCGTCATACTCACTACTCTTGAGTACTTTAATAGGGCTACTTTGTACTCATACTTTGAGTGGCAGGAATGATTTAGCAGAAATTGGATTGAGATTGACGCTTGGCTCTGAGCAATTTTTATCGGAGACTCGAGCAAACAATCATGCAGCGGATGATTCATATTTGCACACTCCACACACAATATAACACAAGTGTCGAAGGTAGTAATAAAAAAAAAGGAACATGACTATATTCACAGCGCACACACATTTGAACTTGTTTATTGTATCAATAGGTGTTACTGCAGCATCACGGATGTTTACGTTCATTATGTTGTGGTGATTCTACAGTTGCTATGGTAACATGACAAATATAGTAATATAGTATGTTGTTGTGATTCTACAATTGCTATAGTAACACGTCAACTATAGTAATATAATCTGTTGTGGTGATTCGACAGTTGCTATGGTAACACGACAAATATAGTAATATAGTATGTTGTTGTGATTCTACAATTGCTATGGTAACACGTCAAGTATAGTAATATAATCTGTTGTGGTGATTCGACAGTTGCTATGGTAACATGACAACTATAGTAATATAGTCTGTTGTGGTGATTCTACAGTTGCTATGGTAACACGACAACTATAGTAATTTAGCCTGTTGTGGTGATTCTACAGTTTCTATGGTAACACGAAAACTATAGTAATATAGTCTGTTGTGATGATTCTACAGTTGCTATGGTAACACGACAACTATAGTAATATAATCTGTTGTGGTGATTCTATAGTTGTTATGGTAACACGAAAACTATAGTAATATAGTCTGTTGTGATGATTCTACAGTTGCTATGGTAACACGACAACTATAGTAATATAATCTGTTGTGGTGATTCTATAGTTGTTATGGTAACACGAAAACTATAGTAATATAGTCTGTTGTGATGATTCTACAGTTGCTATGGTAACACGACAACTATAGTAATATAATCTGTTGTGGTGATTCTATAGTTGTTGTGGTAACACGACAACTACAGTAATAAAATCTGTTGTGCGGAACTCATTTATATTTACAACAGATACTTTTACTCTACTCGCACTATATTTTTAGGCAAGTAATGGTACTTTTACTTGAGTATGATTTTTCAGTAGTCTTTCCACCACTGCGCATTACTTATTAGTGTAGGTAATCAATAAAGTAATTGATTTACTTTTGAATAAGGTGACTAGCAACTGTAACTAGTTTCTATTTTTCATTAACTATTGCACAATGCTGGTTGTACCCAATTAAACACAAGCATATTAATGTACAATGAAAAAGACCTTATTTACAACCTAATTTAAGACCTAATTTACGTGCATTTTAAACTTTTACAACACTTATTATTCAGCTATGTCTAGGAATATTCAAATGTTCATCATATGGCACTGTTAAGAGTTTAATCGCAGCAGGTTCACAAGCTTTGGAATGGTTTTAATGCATCTGTTTGCAGCACTGGCTATTTTAGCTCACAAATCAGAGCCCCAGTGGCCTGTGTTTGGTCTGAGGGACTGGTTTGTTCATTGGTAAAACCGCTGGGCATGTGGGCGGCATTTCTGCTTCTTGCAGAGCCTTTTTGTGCTTCATTAAACTGACAATTTAACCTCAGTAAAGCACCTGATGGTCAATTATAGCAGCTCAAACCTACTTGACTCCACACCTTCAAAAGGTTGTCACGCTCTTTGTGCAAACGCTCTGCATTTAGATTTGATCATTATTTGGAAAATGGGCTTGAAAGGACATTTTATGGGTGAAAAAAGAAAAGAAAAGTAAAAAAAACAGCAAGTCCTAAAAAGGAGGGTGTGATGAGGATTAACAATGTCTTGTTTTTGACACCCGAGACAGCCGATATACTAGTTTTGGTTTATTGTTCCTTTTCAAGTCATGTAAGGTAATAACACAAAGCTATTTCTTTTGTATATTGAGTAAAATGTAGTCTATAATTAAATCCAAATTAAAACTAAATGCCATTTAAGTAGGTTTATGTTTACTTGGAGATAATAATTACAATAAAAAATGTGACCTTTCGGTGTCAAGAACACAAATGCTGATGTTTTCTGTATTCTGATGATCACTTAATGTTGGAGTGCACTGGACTGAGGAGGAGATTGAAGTAAACAACACTGTTCTGGCAGAATTCACAGATATGGCAGGAATGATTTAGCAGAAATTGGATTGAGATTGACGCTTGGCTCTGAGCAATTTTTATCGGAGACTCGAGCAAACAATCATGCAGCGGATGATTCATATTTGCACACTCCACACACAATATAACACAAGTGTCGAAGGTAGTAATAATAAAAAAGGAACATGACTATATTCACAGCGCACACACATTTGAACTTGTTTATTGTATCAATAGGTGTTACTGCAGCATCACGGATGTTTACGTTCATTACGTTGTGGTGATTCTACAGTTGCTATGGTAACACGACAAATATAGTAATATTGTATGTTGTAGTGATTCTACAATTGCTATGGTAACATGTCAACTATAGTAATATAATCTGTTGTGGTGATTCGACAGTTGCTATGGTAACATGACAACTATAGTAATATAGTCTGTTGTGGTGATTCTACAGTTGCTATGGTAACACGACAACTATAGTAATTTAGTCTGTTGTGGTGATTCTACAGTTGCTATGGTAACACGACAAATATAGTAATATAGTATGTTGCAGTGATTCTACAGTTGCTATGGTAACACGAAAACTATTGTAATATAGTCTGTTGTGATGATTTTACAGTTGCTATGGTAACACGACAACTATAGTAATATAATCTGTTGTGGTGATTCTATAGTTGTTATGGTAACACGACAACTATAGTAATTTAGTCTGTTGTGATGATTCTACAGTTGCTATGGTAACATGACAACTATAGTAATATAGTCTGTTGTGGTGATTCTACAGTTGCTATGGTAACACGTCAACTATAGTAATTTAGTCTGTTGTGATGATTCTACAGTTGCTATGGTAACACGACAACTATAGTAATATAATCTGTTGTGGTGATTCTATAGTTGCTATAGTAACACGACAACTATAGTAATTTAGTCTGTTGTGGTGATTCTACAGTTGCTATGGTAACACGACAACTATAGTAATTTAGTCTGTTGTGGTGATTCTACAGTTGCTATGGTAACACGAAAACTATAGTAATATAGTCTGTTGTGATGATTCTACAGTTGCTATGGTAACACGACAACTATAGTAATTTAGTCTGTTGTGGTGATTCTACAGTTGCTATGGTAACACGAAAACTATAGTAATATAGTCTGTTGTGATGATTCTACAGTTGCTATGGTAACACGACAATTATAGTAATATAATCTGTTGTGGTGATTCTATAGTTGTTAATCGTAACACAACAACTATAGTAATATAATCTGTTGTGCAGATTCTACAGTTGCTATGGTAACACAACAAATATAGTAATATAATCTGTTGTGGTAATTCTATAGTTGTTAATCGTAACACGACAACTATAGTAATATAATCTGTTGTGGTGATTCTATAGTTGTTAATCGTAACACGACAACTATAGTAATATAATCTGTTGTGGTGATTCTGTAGTTGTTATGGTAACACGACAACTATAGTAATATAATCTGTTGTGCGGATTCTACAGTTGCTACGGTAACACAACAACTATAGTAATATATTCTGTTGTGGTGATTCTACAGTTGCTATGGTAACACAACAACTATAGTAGTATAATCAGTTGTGGTGATTCTGCTGTTGCTATGGTAACAAAAACGATAGTGATATAATCTACTGTGGTGATTCTACAGTTGCTATGGTAACACAATAACTATAGTAATATAACCTGCTGTGATTGTATGTTGCTATGGTAACAATAATTATTGTAATATAATCTGTTGTAATTATTCTACAGTTGCTATGGTAACACAATATGTTTGATATTTTATAATCTGTTCAGTCTGATCTCACAAGGAAACGTAAGTATTTTATTTTTTTATCAGTTTAGTGGTTAATTTGTACGAATTTGAATAAGTTCAGTCATACAAAAATGTATGATTTTTAAAAAAGGCGTGGCACTCAACCCCGCCCCTAAACACAACTGCCATTGGGGGATGAGCAAATCATACTAAATTGTACGAATTACGAAATACGAATTAGCCACTAAATCAGAAAGTTACGAATTGCCGTGAGATTGTGTTGGTCTGTTATGGTGACAACAACTATAATCTGTTGTGGTGATTCTGCAGTTGCCATGGAAATAAAAAACTATATAAATATAATGACCCAATACTATAGATTTCTACAACTATAGAGTATATTATACTACAATATACAACAGTTTACTGCCGTAAATACTAAAGTATACCACAGTATTTATCAGATTATCACTGTAATCAATATTACAGTATGCTGCAGCATTCATTAACAAAGAGTTGTAAATACTATGATATACAGTATATGATATAGTTGGTTCAAAACAATACAATATTAACTATTAAATACTGCAATATTTTGTAAATGTGGGTGTCTATTTAATTAATTGCCCCCCCCCCCCCCCCCCCCCCTAATAATCTTAATTACCTCCTTGTGTGATTAATACAGTTGTTTGCACATCAGTTTATGGCATAATATTAGATTATCAAGAGCTGATATTGGACAAAATAAGACCTAAATGTTGATTTGAAGCGCTGCTATCTCTTGCTTTCAGGCTGAGATGAACAGACTGGTGTAAAAAAAGAGTAAAAGTCTCTCCTGCTGTCTTTAAACCCTCCGGGATCTGAGTAGAGCGGCATCAAAATGTCAGCGAGCACAGCTGGGAGATTCAAGCCCAACATTTGACCAAGATAAGCAGAATAAAGCTCTAGAAGGAAGAAAAAAAGGTGTTTACCAATATTTTGTTATGTGCAGACACTTTGTGGAGCACGCTGTTTACAGCGGTTATCACAGCAGTGCGTTACGGTCCTGCATATGAAAATGATGAAAGTTGTGCTGCTGGACTGGAATAATCAAAGCAGCATGGTGGAAAATAACACATCTGAGACAAAGACAAACAATTTACCTGCATTATAACAGGGGAGATCTTACATCCAAGCAACTGTTGTTCTAGTATTTGGGCCTTAAAAAATTGATAAAGAGTTTATTAATGCACATAAAGAAAGTACACTGTAAAAATAGAAAGTAGACTGAATTAAATGTAAGGCAACTTACTGCACAGCTTTTTTTGAGTTGACTCAACTTTTAACCCAAGTACTAGTTGACTTGATTTAAGTTGAGGCAACTGATTTAAACTGAGGCAACAATTTGTTATAATCGACCAAGTTTGACATCAATATTTTAATTGACTTAAAGATGCTGTGTGTAAGTGTCTGACTCTTCTAAAGCATCAAAACACCCTCATATGTGTGTAGATATTTCAGAAACATGCTCAGTGAACATTCTTGTTTGTCTGAAAAGCAATGCTGAAGTCAGATATTCAACGTGCGCTGTGTTTGTTTTGGTCTCTTTAACTCGCCCAATCTCAGTTTAGCCAATTAGCTCTGAAGTTTATTTTATTTTCCCGATCTGAGGTGAACTATCTGCTGCTGCTTTCAGTAGTATGGCAATAAATGTCATGTAAAATGCCATTCAAACTATGGAATTAGTTTTGTGCCAAAAAAACGCACTTAACTTTTACAAAAAGGAACACAAATATACATTAACAAATTAAAAAAACACTCGAAAAATATAAAACAATCAACCAAATGGCAAAAAATAAACATCGTCTCCAAAAAAAAATTTCACTTACTGCGTTGCTTTGGATAAGCGCAGTTTTGAGTTTTCATTTATGTTTCTCAAATTTACGCTTGTGATTCTGAAAGCTCTCGTGGGGGTGGGCTTACCTGCGATTCGTTCTTATTGGCTTATTGGCGTCTCATTGAAGCGGAAGTACAGTGTCGCGCAATGCATCGAAGAAGAGCGCGCATTTTTAAACTGCAAACCTTTAAGTAACTTTAGCCCACACGAATGATAAACAGAGTAACTTATATTTAAGAACATTAATGATAAAACACGAATATTTCCAACACCAGAAGGAGATGAGTAACGCTAATCAAGAGGGAAACGAAGCGTCGCCAGCATCCTCGGCAGCCTGAGGGAAGTTTGTTTTTATTGCTATGATGATGGGAAGAAAAGTCATTGTATAGCTGAGCCCTTTTCCTGTGTAAGTTTGACACCCAGTGGTTGAACTAGGTATTACACGCCTGGTTTGGCATTGAATGTATTTTTCGAGTGTTTCTTTAATTTGTTAATGTATATTTGTGTTCATTTTTTAAAAATATTTTGTGCATTTCGTTTGGCACAAAACTAATTCCATGTCAAACTCATCTTATTAGCATTTAACACTGAATAAAGCACATGAGCTGTACCTGAGCTGATCATTGTCAGTTTTCTGTTGTTCAGCTAAAATAGAAGCCGTTTCTAATATATAAATTTTAGGTGTTGGTTCGATCAAAACCTCCTTTTAATATGAAGAATATTCCTTCTATCGCGTAACGTTGCTGTTATTTACAACACAGTTTAAATCAGCCTTAAATCAGCCTTTAGGCTCCATAGTTTAGAACACCTCTGTTGATGTAATCAATCTGGCAACCTGCTCTTGCCTGTGTTTTGAACGAGGCGTGCAATACCTAGTTCAACCACTGGGTGTCAAACTTACATACTACACCTTTAATGATTGATCCCCCTTAAGATCAATCTTTCAAACTTTTACAACCATCAGCTGCCCTGAAATAATTTTGGGATAAAAGTGAAAACATTAACGAGAAAACTGATCGGAAAACACAAAGCGAGTGTCTACATCTTTATTGGGAAAGGTAAATAAAGTTCTTAGTTCTGAAATATTGTTTACATTTTGTTTATTTTCCTGTTTAAATATGTTATAATCTATTGCTTACGTTTTTTTTTTTTGGTAATAGGCTGTACCCCAAATGGGTCTGAAACAAAACACATTGAGGCAATTATTCAAATTACTCATATTGATATTCAATTAATAAATATGAATCGTTTTAGATTAGTTGAGAAATCAAAAATTAGCCAACAGATTAATCAACATAAAAATATAGTCTAAAAGAAACAAAAGGTGACATATATGCAGGAATTTGCATGCTCTGTAATACCCGCAAGACCAAATCAAGACATCATAAATGATTGTGAATCAGGTGATGAAAGCAGGTGTTGAGGAAGAATCTCCCACATACAGGTGCTTCAATCACAAACGATTATCATTAGAGAGAAAAACCTTATAATCATGCATTGTTATTACATGATGTGGTCTACAGTATGCTTCAGTCTTTTAAATAGTAAGATAATATGAATTTATATAATTAGTATTGGGTAGAAAAGTAATATATTACAATTTTAAGCACATTTTACTCTTTAAAAACAAAATAAAATGCAAGTATAACACATATTTTCACATTGCATTGTTTAAAAAAATAACTAACACATTAAGCTAGTTTTTGAAGTGGCTTTAGATTGTAATATATTACGTTTTATAACACGTGTATATAATATGCTATAATAAATATAATATAAAATAATAAAAGTCTTTGAAATAATAATAATTCAAAAGTCTTTGAAATATGTAACTCCACGTATTTTACTGACCTTTAATTTCTTTTTAGATTTTTAGTTAATTAAGCTGAGAAATTAGTCTCACATACAGTAACTGTAACTAATGAAGTTGACCTGATTATGAAATTGTGTGAAATAATAGCTCAACAAATTGAACAGTACACGCTTTAATTAATTATACAGGTTTTAGCACTCAAAATAAACGCCTCATTTTCTGTAATTGTTGTGAGTTATTTCTTTCTCAGTGATTATTAATCAGCGGTTCTAATCATAGCTCGACATTTGCAGCATCTAAAATCATACGTGTAGCGGTGAGTGACGTGAGCGTGATTCATTCAGAGAGTCGGTTCAGTTAAATGATTCTATACTATTCGGTCATTCTTTAGAGAATTGTCCCATTATCAGCTACTACATATACAATACATTTCAGGTGAAATATGTGATCACTTATTATTTTAGAAACAAACAGAAAGTTTTACACCACATTCGAGAGCTTTATATGTGTGTTTAATTGGATTGCACCGGTCTCTCGCGTAGTCGGTTCACTTGAATCAAATAGAAGCACCGGTTCGCGAATCGGACATCTGGAGTGCCTCGCTTGATCAGAGACGCGCGCGTGTACAATCGAGCTGTTTTGTATGCTTATTTTATTCCACCAGTGACTTTATTTCCCCAGTTCTGCTGAACAACAGTAAGGTAAGGCGTTTGTAACTCACATTAACAATGTTATCAACTGTTTCAGCTACTTCTGTCGGGTTTGTGCACCTGAGGTGAAGTTCTGTCATTCAGAATCATCGCCGCTTTTTTGTCATCATCGATTAAAGCTGAAATGATTTCTTTTGACATGATATACACACTGAACATACAGACTGGAAGATGACGGATGTGCGCTTTGTAAGATGGGGACGATTTGTTTTTTCTTGTAACTATTATTGCTCGTTTGTTTACACTTCAAAAATGCTTATGTATTGTTTGTAGTCCAAATATAATCTGCCAATGGAGAAAGATGATCTCGTTTTCGCTTTCACATAAGGGTTGGGCAGATTATTTCCCATGGTTTAAGAAGAAACTAAATAAAACTAAATTTTGAAATTGTAAAACTTAATTTTGACATATTATTGCTGAAAACAAGAGTGTCTTTTGCTTGTCTTGAAAATGTTTATTGGTTTAAGATTTTATAGATATGTGGACTAGAATCAAGACAAAACTTGATTTTTAATTTTTATTTTTTTGCAGTGTATTCACCTTTTGTATGTGTGTTTTTAATATTTGCATATAAGTGCTATTTCATGCAAATGTCAACCTTGCCATGAAAAAAGTTTTAACCAAAATAGCAAAACTGTTTCTGTTTTTTGTGTAAGCAAGTGTTTTACGGTTCTGTAAAAATACTCAGAAATGTCTCTGTCAAGTGTTTTCAAACAATAATATTTGATTTACTAAAGTCACACAAGTGCGCATCTGTCACATCCATAACCAAGCTTTTCCCTTAATGCAAAAATGTCAAATAAAGTCAATTCAGTTATGTTTGTTCAGTAGTGAGCCGACTCTTATACTTTTGATTAGCATTATTTATTGTGGGTTGTGCAGTTTAATTCACAGAATTTCTACAAAGTATGTTGTAGACTGTAAACTCGCAGACTTTTTTTGGTCACATTCATAATGCATGTTTATTTTCCTCATTTAACATGTTTTGGAAAATATAAACAGATGTTTAATGGTAATGTACACTCACCGGCCACTTTATTAGGTACACCTGTCCAACTGCTCTTAAACGCAAATTTCTTATCAGCCAATCACATGGCCACAGCTCAATGCATTTAGGCATGTAGACATGGTCAAGACGATCTGCTGCAGTTTGAAGGGAGCATCAGAATGGGGAAGAAAGGAGATTTAAGTGACTTTGAACGTGGCATGGTTGTTGCTGCCAGACGGGCTGCTCCGAGTATTTCAGAAACTTCTGATCCACTGGGATTTTCACGCACAACCATCTCTAGGGTTTACAGAGAATGGTCCGACAAAGAGGAAATATTCAGTGAGCGGCAGTTCTGTGGGCGCAAATGCCTTTGTTGATGCCAGAGGTCAGAGGAGAATGGCCAGACTGGTTCCAGCTGATAGAAAGGCTACAGTAACTCAAATAAGCACTCGTTACAACCGAGGTCTGCAGAAGAGCATCTCTGAACACACAACACGTCCAACCTTGAGACGGATGGGCTACAGCAGCAGAAGACCACACCGGGTGCCACTCCTGTCAGCTAAGAACAGGAAACTGAGGCTACAATTCACACAGGCTCACCAGAACTGGACTATAGAAGATTGGAGAAACGTTGCCTGGTCTGATGAGTCTCCATTTCTGCTGACACATTCGGGTCAGAATTGGGCATCAACAACATGAAAGCATGGATCCATCCTGCCTTGTATCAGCGGTTCAGGCTGGTGGTGGTGGTGTAATGGTGTGGGGGAGATTTTCTTTGGGTCCATTAGTACCAATTGAGCATGGTGTCAACGCCACAGCTTACCTGAGTATTGTTGCTGACCATGTCCATCCCTTAATGAGCACAGTGTCTCCATCTTCTGATGGCTACTTCCAGCAGGATAACGCACCATGTCATAAAGCCCCAATCATCTCAGACTGGTTTCTTGAACATGACAATGAGTTCACTGTACTTAAATGGCCTCCATAGTCACCAGAGCTCAATCCAATAGAGCACCTTTGGGATGTGGTGGAACGGGAGATTAATGGCATCATGGATGTGCAGCCGACAAATCTGCAGCAACTGCGTGATGCTATCATGTCAATATGGAGCAGAATATTTTCAATATCTTGTTTAATCTCTGCCACCAAGGATTAAGGCAGTTAAAAGGAGGTCCTGGAACTAGTAAGGTGTACCTAATAAAGTGGCCAGTGAGTGTATAATGTAACACATACTGTCATTTGAAAACTACATACAATAGCAACACATACTTCTTAATTCGATTCATCTTTATTTCTCCAGCACTTTTACAACGTAGATTGTGTGGCAGCAGCTGAACACAGAAGCTCTAGTGAACTGAAACAGTGTCAGTCCAGTGTTCAGAGTTGGAGTTCAGTTCAGTTCAGTGCGGTTTAATTTTCACTGCTGAAAGTCCAAACACTGAAGGGCAAATCCATCGATGCGCTGCTCTACAAGACCCAAACCAAACAATCCAGTTAATCCCAGCTACACCTTTGTACCTTCCCTTTACATACTCAAATTAGAACAAACAATCATAATAAAAGCTTCACAAAGACCTTTGTCATATATTAACCTACAAGCCAAATACTACTTGGGGGTAAAAAGTTAATGCTTGACAAAGATTTTATTTTTTACATCAGTAAAGCAGAATTTCCCCCAAACCGAAGGTCTCTATTTTTGCTCTGCGCTACTGATGTAGAACTGAGATATTTACTCGCAGACCTTTAAAATAGTACCGGCATGACAAGTTAAAATCCATCAATTATACAGATTTAGAAACCACACCATGATATTATAGAAAGCTGACATCCGGCAACTCTTGATAACTCTTCAGTGACCCAGGCTGTACACAGGGGAAGACAGGAATAGGTGAAGGGTCAGCCGAATGCATGGATTTCTGGAGATCCTCCCTTCAGATTAGAAAGTTCTCCGTTTGTTTGCATGGCATTTCTCAGCGTCTGACATCCCGAAGCGAGTAATTGTAAAGTCCCTTTCAAGGAAAGTCTGTTTACTTGGTGACCATATTAGCAACACCCCAGGGTGGGCAGTTCATCCAAGATTATTAAATTACATATTTTAAACCAGCAACAAACTCTGAAGCGACCTGTTCAATTACTGTTGTCGCTTAAGCTGTGATTACATTTATAACACGTCATTTCCAGGTTTCTCCAGCGACTGCATATACGCCAAGATTATCATGACACTAATCTCGTTTATGGCTGTTTCCATGGAGGACGCGGTTATAAACACTGGAGGAACAGAGCAAAGACGACACTAGCTGTGTTTCCATCCACCTATTTTTACGCACGTTCTGAATAATCGCATAATCCAAGGTGTGTATTAAATTTGAAAATGTGCATTAAAAAGCTTGCACAAACTGAGCAGGAAAAACGTTTAGTTCGATAAGAGAAAACGCACGTAAACTACGATGGAAACACCGCCACCGAATACATTCCAGCATGCACATTAAAAAAAGTCATGTGATTTTGTGATATGAGATGATGATTAGAGAAAAATGTGCATGATGGGATGCATTAATTGAGGTGTTGAGACGAAGAACGAGTAATACGATTGTTTTCATTTGGGTTGTGAACATTATATATATTTATTGTACTTAAAGGTAGACAACAAACGCTTCTCAATTCTAAGAAGATAACATTATTCAGTGTCAGTGTTCAGTATCTAAAGTTATGATGATTTATATTTCTCAAATGTGGAATAACAGTATACCTCCAATTCATCATATCACTTTAAACCACTGAAGATCTGACTCCTTTATCTTAATTTTAATACATCAACAGAAACTTCAGGTTAATATTATATTATTATTATTATTATTATTTAAAGAGCCCATATTATGGGTTTTTGAAAATGCCCTTCCATGTAGTGTGTAACACAGCTCTAAGTGAAGTGAAATATCCAGCTAAGGCTTAAATCTGTAAGTGTACAGTGTTTAAAATTATTGATTCATCTATAAAAGAGTCGACTCATAGTGCTTCAATCGAGTCGTCTTGATAACGAGTTATTAGGTGTTTCGTGATGACGCGGCTACGAAACACAAGTAGTTGCACGCGCAAACCCGGGAGATTTGAAACTTGCGGCCCCGCCCACTAACTGGTGATATAACTGAGCGCCGCGGGTATAACGGAGCGATTCGCGGATATAACTGAGCGGCGCCCCCTCTCTATTCTGCCGCTCTAGGTCTCCTCTATGGACGTGCCGGCCCTGTGTGTGTGTGTGTGCGTGCGTGCGTGCGTGCGTGCGTGTGTGTGTGTGAAAAGAGCAAGTAGACTGTGACGGGCTAGGAGATCTCCTCGCCAGTTCTTGGACTTTTTGCTCAATAAAATAGTTAGTCGTCAGTATTTTCTAGTCCATCGTCTGTGTTTACATTCACCCACTGGCAGCCAAAATCCACTATGAAGCGTGTGTGTACTGTGACTACTTTTATATTGTTAATTATCTGCTGGGCATTTGACTTTGCCTCGCGCTGAAGCCTTGTCCGTGTCGACCAATCGCAGCAGGCTGTCATCGGTCCAATCAGCGCAGATTAGCTTCGTGCTGAGGAGGGGTTTGGGAACAAATGAATCGCTGAACGATTCATATGGGAGTCGCTGGGATAATTAGGTAAAAATAAATGCAGATTATAAGACCATCAAACTGTTGTTTGACCTTGCATGCATATTAGACTGTTGTTGGAGACCCTTACAACCTAAATATGACCCTATTTCATGGATAATATGGGCTCTTTAAAAACAGAAAATACAGTACGAACAATGTACAATACATAGACCTTCTTGCACTACATGCAATAACAATCAATTATTAACAAGAAACAATAAATAAATACAACACTAAAGTTTTAACTATCATAGAAGGTTAAGTGAATTAAATTATGGCAGGCGAATGTTAACATCACTTTGATTAAGCTTGAACTTAAGAGTTAACCTACCCCGGACCAGGCTAATTTCTCAGAATAAGTTGCCAGAGTAACTGAGTTTGAACTATTGTAAATTTGATTTATGAAACAGAATCCGCCATTAATAAATCAAGAAAAGCTCGGCTTTTTCCTCATAGCTTGGTTTATGGAACAGCCCTCTGTTTAGCGCTCCTCGGTTCGATTAGAGAGAGAGAGATCACATCACATATGGTTCTTCCACCTAGTTCCCTATTCACACACTCTCATACACTACGCACAATCTAGTCGATCAATTCCCCATTCATTTAATTCCCCCGATCAATTAATTCATTCATTTTCAGTCTCTATTTCTGAGGTCGCCACAGTGAAATGAGCCGCCAACTATTCCAGCATATGTTCTACGCAGTGGATGCCCTTCCAGCTGCAACCCAGTACTGGGAAACACCCATACACACTTATTCTCACACACACACTCATACACTATGGCTAATTTAGTTCATCAATTCCCCTATAGCGCATGTGTTTGGACTTGTGGGGGAAACCGGAGCACCCGGAGGAAACCCATGCCAACACGGGGAGAACATGCAAACTCCATACAGAAAAGCCAACTGACGCAGCTGGGGCTTGAACCAGCGACCTTCTTGCTGTGAGGGGATTGTGCTACCCACTGCGCCACCGTGCTGCCCTGTTCACACATCTCTTTTTTTTGACTTTGCATTTGACAGAGCAGCATTTCCAGCACATTGTAAAACATAAATGTTGTTTTGCTCATTATAAAATGTCTTAACCACTTTAGTATTATTATTATTATTATTATTATTATTATTACATTATTAATGACCTGCTTGTTGGCGCAAACAATGTATGAAATAAAGAAACGACTCGCACAGCTTCTCTTGCTGCATCGACTTCTGTTTTTCTGATATTTGTCGCCTCTCCCAGTACTGGGTTGTGGCTGGAAGAGAATCCAATGCGTAAAACATATGCCAGAATAGTTGGTGGTTCATTCCGCTGTGGCGACCCCTGAAATAGAGACTAAGCTGAAGGAAAATTAATGAAAGATATTTGCTGCTATTTTATTAGGAAGTAAAGCGTTTACCTTTAAAATAAATAACAAATAGTTGATATTAGCTAATGTGTTTACTAGCATAAACAAACAATTAGTAATACATTTATTATGGTATTTAAGTGATGGTATTGAAGTTAAATGATGTGAGTTCATGGTAACTCACAGTGCATTAACTAATGTTAATAAGCACAACTTTGGAAATTAATAATGCATTAGTTAATGATGAGCTATGATTAATGAATGCTTTACAAGATTATTCATACTTACTGTATACATTAACTAATGGACCGTTGCTCTATGATTTAGAAACTTGACATCCGGAAACTCCTGATAACTTTTCAGTGACCCAGGCCATATCGAGGGGAGGGCAGGAGTAGGTGAAGGGTCAGCTGAATGCATGGATTTCTAGAGATCCTCCCTTTAGATTAGAAAGTTCTCTGTTTCTAAGTAAAGTTTTTAATCTAGAGAATACTGTTTACCCCCGAACCAACCCCACCAATCCCACCCACACATGAATGTCTATCTATTCCAACCAAAACAAGAAATGCAGTACGCCCACTACAGTATGAACCACGATTACAAACCAGGGTTCAACTTTCCATGCCCTCGCACCCCTATCTAACATCCTCCACCACCATCGAAGATAGTCCGATTTTTTTTTTTTAATCCCAGTTTCTTTGCAAATCCTGTTCTGTGGACATGTTTATATGCGTTACTATGAAGACTTGCTAATAAGCATCTGTCAATCAATTTGGTGGGCTGGGAAAACACACCCCTACATCATGTTGAGGTGGGCCTCAAAATCACTGGGGTTTGGATCCTATTTTTGGATCCTAAATGAGCCGCCAACTATTCCAGCATATGTTTTACGCAGTGGATGCCCTTCCAGCCGCAACCCAGGACTGGGAAACACCCATACACACTTATTCACACACACACTCATACACTATGGCTAATTTAGTTCATCAATTCCCCTATAGCGCATGTGTTTGGACTGTGGGGGAAACCGGAGCACCCGGAGGAAACCCACACCAACACGGGGAAAACATGCAAACTCCAGATCCTGTTTTATTGTCGGTAATTGAATTAAAGAGACTTATTTCTATCGCTCCAATATGAACAGCTTCATAGGTGCCCTTTAAAACACAACCTCAAAGTTTTCAAAATAAAAGTGTTCTCTCCTTTCAGGTTTCATCAAAAGCTCCAAAATAATGAGGACGCCCATATAACTCAGGCATCGTTTATGCATTGTCAACACGGCCGCAAAGGTGAGCAGATGAAAAGCGCAGTGATTACAGTGGTCAAGCATCTCCCCAGCAATAGCAACTGAGTGATTCCTCTCAGCCAGCTTCTCAGAGAGCGCAAGCTCATCTTTTCTGACGTCAAATTATGTGTAGAAATGGCATCTTATATTCACGTGAACTTGATATGAAAGTCTATTTGTGCACAATCTCTTAAAGGGACATGCCGCTACTAATCAGCAGAGGCGTACACACAAGATATGGCACTAGATTATTAGTTACTCGATCATGTTAAGAAGAAAAAGTGCATTGCTACTGAATCATTTGTGAATCACAGTGTAGCCACGTGGCAGTTCTGTGCTCCTGTTTTAGGCTTCGACTGCAGCTATAGGGAGAATAGCTGAGTGGTCAGCTTATATGAGACCAGCACATGCAACATTAAAGGGCACCTATGGTAAAAAATCTACTTTTCAAGCTGTTTGGACAGACATATGTGCATGTATGGTGTATAGACTGTCATATTGGGGTGATATAAGCACACCCAGTGCTTTTTTTTCAATATAACAACATAAAAATGGTGGACCAATTGGAGCGGTTTTCAAACCGCCCGCAACTTTACGTAGGAGAGCGGTCCCCCCGCCCACCAATATTGATTGACAGGCGCGTCATCATATCCTCAGTTTGTTGATTCACGTCCGCCATTTTCAGCGTGAGTCGAAGCGATGTCACTAAAGGAACACGCTAGCTCTATTTTTAGATGCAAGGCTCATTGGGCTCAACACAAGAGCAATATTCTCCACATTATCGCTCTAATCGGAATTATTGGTTGTATCTTTAGGTAGGTTTGCAAACATGTGTACTTCTCATCGAGTCTACCTTATACTTCAGCCGTTTGCATTTCTCGCGATCCCAGAAGCTCCCTGTGATCTTAACTAGCATGCGTTTTAGAATTCTAAACATCGGTTTCTATCAGGGTACACTCAAGTCGACGGCTGGGCGCCGCGGACCGCTGCAGAAACCTGTTTAGAATTCAAAAATGCGTGGCGCGACGATTCGGGACACTTCATGCTTCTGGTGCGCCACAGAGAGTGTCTGGTGTGCCGTGTCGCGGCTTCGAGCGGCGCATCCGGTGCCTCAGTCAAAGTTAATTCAGTGTGCGTGGTTATTAGTTTCTGTGTACAAGCTCGGCACTTGAAACTAGCACACAGTTGGCTGTAAAACTGTACAAAGACACAAATGATTTTGTACTCTCTGCTTGGTCTGTGTCCGAGTCGTACATGTACGACTGAATGCTGTACCTCACACTCCAGCTCGTTCTCGCAGTCTACCTGTCAGACTCTGTTGCAAACACAGAGCGGGTGAGCTCATGGCCCCGCCCCCTTATTACGTTGGCGGGAAGCTGAAACTAATTTACATGTGAAGCAACACACCCATAAATCAGCGAACTGTGGACACGCCCCCAACATGACACTTTATAACACATTATAATAAAACAATCTGAATTGTGTTTTAAACTGAACCTGAACTGGCACACTCAGAAGAACCATAATATTAATATTCCATCATAAAAAAGAGGTAAACTATGTGCCCTTTAACACAGTAAACTTGAGAATGTTTAACAATTCTTGTAAACTGGTTAATCCCCTTTTAGACAAGATGAATAGCCTTGTTTTCTTAAAGCATCTCCAACCTTTAACCTAAGTGTTTGCTAACACTTACAGTAAAAAATCATGTGCCACAAGGCATAAACACACAAAGTCTAAGCACACATGCTGTAGTACAAACTACTATTGTGTGTTATGAGGAAGGCTGTATGTTTAACTTGATCACAGAATTGAGAATGCAAAAAGGATCAGTGGCGTCAGGGTGTTAACCTACAGATAAGCCTGTGCTTAATGGACAGTCACTTAGCGCTAGCCTTTACTTTTGCAAACACATCTTGTAAGGTATTGCGTAGGTAGAGGCAATCGGCTGATTTACAGTCTCAATGATTTTCTTATGTTTACGTTTTTCTCAGTTTAATGCCCACTGTTTCCACCATATGGATATTTCCTGACCAGTAGCAACCAAATTAAGACCTTTTTTAACAGTTTGTACAGTGCAGGCTTAACATTTTCACTTCACAACGTGAACAAGTCTTGATCGGTACAAATATTCCACTCAATATTGGAGGATATTCACTTGGATTTCAGAAAGATACGTCTAAACCAAGCGGCAACCTCCCGCTCTCCCTCGGGAAGCCAATACGGAAGTAACTGAAACTGCAATTCATCAAAATTCCGCTAGTCCTGCTCCATAATAGAGCAAATTGCAATTGAGCCCACTGTTAGAATGGCCAACTTTACAGCAGAAAAAAAGGCGTTTACAGCCTGGTACAAAGAACGATTTTGGTTCATATAGCTATTATTACCCTCCATGACAACTGTGAGGGGGGTGAATTTTTTTATAACTCATCCATTTCCTTTATATTAGGTTATATTAAGTTTGCATAATTAAGGGCGTGGCTACTTGAGTGACAGCTAGGTCTCGCTGGTCGCCGTCACTTCACCTCAGCTGAATCCGGCAGATTAGCCACTGATCTCGGCATATTCATCATATTTTTGTGTTGTTTTATGTGGCTTTACACAGTCAGCTGCCTTTTGGACTTATTTCTTACAATTATCAGATGATATGGGATGCTGTGTGCACTTAATTGTGCTCACAAACCATTCACGTGGCCTCCGTTTCCCATGTGAGTGAAGTTATATACTTATACACCATCTCTATAAATGTATCTGTTTTATTTAAGATCATTTATCATTAATATTTTTCTTTAGACCCGTTAAGCACTCCAGAATGTGACAGATTGATTAGCTGTAGGCTCTAGAACAGTCATCTGAGGCGTTATCATACAGTGTTATGCTGGAGTTCATCAATAGTCTTACATTTACTAACACACACTATATCTGAAGTGTTTGGACGTATTTCGCGTTTTCCTCTTGCAGAAAAACGTCATAAGAACAATGTTTAGTGGCTCAATGTATTACTACAGTGTTTTTAAAAGTCTAAACACTTTACTGATATAGTGTACAGCCAAGCACATGTGGTCAGAACACAAACGAGTCGCAGGTAATAAAGTATCAAGCGTTTCTCCCAAAGTAAAGTCTGTCTGCCAGGTCTAAGCAAAGTGCCAGCAGGTGTCTGTAGCTCCGCTCACTCTCCGCCTCTTTGCCCTTGTTTGGTATCCCGCCGTGGGTGCGATGACGCGTGAACAAAATGGCGACGGTTGGCCGCGCCTACTTGTAGCTTCTTTTGCAGTGTTCAGAAACCTATGGGTGACGTCACAGATACTCCGTCCATATATTTTACAGTCTATGGTCTGAACTGCAAAAAATGTGTTTGGACTGTGGGGGAAACCGGAGCACCCGGAGGAAACCCATGTGAACGTGGGGAGAACATGCAAACTCCACACAGAAACACCAACTGACTCATTAAATGCAGAGGAAAGTGTCAAACAGCTGTGTGTTTATAGACTATCCTGTGGCAAAATGCGGTGAAAATCCTACATGATGGTAACAGTTTGTTTACGGTGTTTACAGGTCTGTACTGCACCTCAGTAATGACACTATTATTTTGGGATTTTATTTATTAAGATCTTTTTATTATGATTTTAAGCGGTTATGACCTTAATCGGATTAAATTGATCAAAAATCGCTGTTTAGATAGTATACTCCTAATCAAAGTTTTGTTTTAATCGTATTAAAATCGGATTATTAAACGTACTCCATGGATAAACGTACTCTGTGTAAATGTACTGGTTGTGTGGGTGTAAAAGTTATTCTCAGCGATCAACAGTTACCTTTCCTTCTTATTCTATGAGCAAAGCACTGTCAAAGACGTGAGTGAAATATAAACCCCTGAAACCAGCTGAACCAACATAAAGCCAAAGATGAGGGGATAAAGAGGGGGAGAAGTACTGAACATTACAGCTTTCAGAATCAGAATCAGAAAGAGCTTTATTGCCAGGTATGTTCACACATATGAGGAATTTGTTTTGGTGACAGAGCTTCTACAGTGCAACAGGATTACAGAGACAGGACAAACAACAGATAATAAATATATTAAAAAAAAAATAGAAGTAGTGAGTGCAAATATACAGATTGACAAGTGTATGTACGTGTTTATTACTATATACAATGTTATATGTGCAGCTGTTATGTGCAAATTGGCATGTAAAGTGTGTTGTTAAATAAGTGTATATGTGTATAAAAGTGTATAGCAAGTAGTGATGTTGGTTCCGCAATTATTATGATCAAGTGTTCATGAGATGGATTGCCTGAGGGAAGAAACTGTTTCTGTGTCGGGCTGTTCTGGTGCGCAGTGCTCCGTAGCGTCGACCAGAAGGTAAAAAGAGGCAGTGTGCTGGGTGTGAGGGGTCCAGAGTGATTTTGGCAGCCCTTCTGCTCGCTCTGGATAAGTACAGTTCTTGGGGAGTAGGAAGGGTTGTACCAGTGATTCGCTCAGCAGTCCGAACTATTCGACGTAGTCTTTGGAGGTCATATTTAGTAGCATTATAGTAGCATATTTAGTAGCATTTACAAGCATTATGCAGTACTGAGGCCATGCTTTTAAAACTTTCACACAATGAATCCATAATAGTCCATGAATGGCTAATTACCTTACACCTAAACACCCCAAAAGGCACTGGTGTGCACTACATGTTTAATCTGCAGGGTGTAAAGTGCAGTCATTTTCACAGGGTTATACACCACTTTCCTAAAGGCTATTTTTACTCATACTTTGAGTAGTGTTTACTAGTAGTTGAGTAGTGTTGTTTGTAAATATATATTGAAACGTCAAAAGTGACTGAGGTGATGAGCATATATTGCACCATAAGTCGATATAGTGATTATTGTGACGGGTCTCAGTTTGGTTAAAAATATAGAAATATAAAATAAATATGAATACAATATGAAACCTCTTTCAAAAACTAATTAATTCCTAATGAAAGGTCTGACATAGAAATTCATTCATTCATTTTCTTTTCGGCTTAATCCCGGCTTAATTCGCCACAGCGGAATGAACCGCCAACTTATCCAGCACATGTTTTACGCAGCGGATGCCCTTCCAGCCGCAACCCAACACTGGGAAACACCCACACACACTTGCACACGCTCGCATGCAATTTAGCTTATTCAATTCCCCTATAGCGCATGTGTTTGGACTGTGGGGTAAACCGGAGCACCCAGAGGAAACCCACGCCAACACAGGGAGAACATGCAAACTCCACACAGAAACACCAACTGACTCAGCCGGGGCTCGAACCAGCAACCTTCTTGCTGTGAGGCGATTGTGCTAACTGCTGAGCCACCTTGCTGCCCCAACATAGAAATAATAGTAATAAATATTGCTTAAAAAATGCTAAATGTAAACATTGTAGTTTCAAGATTGTAACTTTCTCACAATGCTGTTATTCATGTTTCTGTCTGCATCCCCATAAAGACGTGCAATATGACTCATATTAAAGGGCACCTATGGTAAAAAAATCTACTTTTCAAGCTGTTTGGACAGACATATGTGCATGTATGGTGTATAGACCGTCATATTGAGGTGATATAAACACACCCAGTGCTTTTTTTTTCAATTTAACAACATAAAAAACGGTGGACCAATTGGAGCGGTTTTCAAACCGACGGCAACTTTACGTAGGAGAGCGGTCCCCCCACCCACCAATATTGATTGACAGGCGCGTCATCATATCCTCAGTCGAAGCGATATCACTAAATGAACACGCTAGCTCTATTTTTAGATGCAAGGCTCATTGGGCTCAACACAAGAATAATATTCTCCACATTATCGCTCTAATCGGAATTATTGGTTGTATCTTTAGGTAGGTTTGCAAACATGTGTACTTCTCATCGAGTCTACCTTATACTTCAGTCGTTTGCATTTCTCGTGATCCCAGAAGCTCCCTGTGATCTTAACTAGCATGCGTTTTACAATTCTAAACATAGGTTTCTATCAGGGTACACTCAAGTCGACGGCTGGGCGCCGCGGACCGCTGCAGAAACCTGTTTAGAATTCAAAAATGCGTGGCGCGACGATTCGAGACACGTCATGTATCTGCCACGCTACAGAGAGTGTCTGGTGTGCCGTGTCGCGGTTTCGAGCGGCGCATCCGGTGCCTCAGTCAAAGGTGCCTCAGGAAAACTATGGGCCCTTTATTTAAAGTATTACCATAAAAATGTATTTTATGACACCACACAAAATAAATAATAGCGCACAAAATTAAACGATAGACTGTTTATTTTGTCAATACAACATAAAGCTGATGTCAAACATGTTAATGTGAGTTTTTATTTCTTTTTTTGAAATGATGTTGAACAGATTCAGGAATTTCTCACAGTATTTCCTATAATCTTTTTTCTTCTGGAGAAAAGTCTTATTTGTTTTATTTCGGCTAGAATAAAAGCAGTTTTTAATGGTTTTAAAGCCATTTCAAGGTCAATATTATTAGCCCCTTAAGCAATATTTGTTTTAGATTGTCACTGTTATACAGTGACTTGCCTAATTACCATAACTTTACCCTAATTAACCTAGTTAAGCCTTTAAATGTCACATTAAGCTGAATATTTTGAAGAATATCTAGTCTAATATTATGTGCTGTCATCATGACACAGAGAAAATAAATCTACTAAAACAAAATCTATTCGAAATGAGTTATTAAAATTATTCTGATTGGAAATGTGTTGAAATGTGCTCTTCGTTGAACAGAAATTGGTTTAAAACTACATACTGGAGGGCTGATAATCATGACTAACTGTATATGGTCATATAGCACACCCCCCTGCTTGCACTTCATTTTCCAAGCACTTTTACTTGAGTCTGATTTTCTTTTCCAGTCCTAATATGTGTTTCGTGTCCTTCCAGAATTGCTTCGCATTAATGGAGGGCTCTGAGACGGTGGGATTATGGGCAGATATCTCCATCTGCGTCATCTCAAACATACACTGCACCAACCAGACCAACGTGACCAACTCCAGCACAATGGCAGGCATCATCCTGTCTCCGTATTACCAGCACTCACTGCCGACGGCTGCGCTGTTCACGCTGGCCTATCTGTTCATCTTCCTGCTGTGCCTGATGGGGAACGCTCTGGTGTGTGTGATAGTCCTGAGGAACCGGCACATGAGGACCGTGACTAACATCTTCATCCTCAATCTGGCTGTCAGTGACCTGCTGGTCGGCATCTTCTGCATTCCCACAACATTAGTGGACAACCTCATAACAGGTGAGAAACTGTAGAAATACAGGGCCTTAGCATACACTATGAGATAGCTCAATTTAGCCTGCAACTTCAGTGTTGGAGTCAGCATGATAACCTGCATATAGGTGTTAGAAACCTGCCCAGCTACTAACCACATGAGTTAATCAACAAAAGGGGTTTCTTTGGCCTGAAAGTATCACCCGAAGACAAAGGCAGAGCATTCTGCCCGTAGCATTTGCATCACTTCGGCTCAGCCAGAAGTCAGAAAGACAAGGGGTAAATGTCCATTTCCACAGACCCCAAAGGATCATCTGCGCTGAATGCCTGATAAAAACCATTGTACTTCTCCACAGTGCAATTATAATCATATTTGGTGCTTTTTATAGTCTATTCTCAGTCTTGACATTTTAACAAGACTAATCATATATATATATAATTACACTTTTATTTATAAATATATAAAAATTAATCATATATATATATGTATAATTACACTTTTATTTATAAATATATATAAATTAATCATATATATATATATATATATGTATAATTACACTTTTATTTATAAATATATATAAATTAATCATATATATATATGGATAATTACACTTTTATTTATAAATATATATAAATTAATCATATATATATATGTATAATTACACTTTTATTTATAAATATATATAAATTAATCATATATATATATATATATGTATAATTACACTTTTATTTATAAATATATATAAATTAATCATATATATATATGTATAATTACACTTTTATTTATAAATATATATAAATTAATCATATATATATATATATATATGTATAATTACACTTTTATTTATAAATATATATAAATTAATCATATATATATATGGATAATTACACTTTTATTTATAAATATATATAAATTAATCATATATATATATGTATAATTACACTTTTATTTATAAATATATATAAATTAATCATATATATATATATATATGTATAATTACACTTTTATTTATAAATATATATAAATTAATCATATATATATATGGATAATTACACTTTTATTTATAAATATATATAAATTAATCATATATATATATATATATATATATGGATAATTACACTTTTATTTATAAATATATATAAATTAATCATATATATATATATATATATATGTATAATTACACTTTTATTTATAAATATATATAAATTAATCATATATATATATATATGTATAATTACACTTTTATTTATAAATATATATAAATTAATCATATATATATATATGTATAATTACACTTTTATTTATAAATATATATAAATTAATCATATATATATATGGATAATTACACTTATTTATAAATATATATAAATTAATCATATATATATATATATGTATAATTACACTTTTATTTATAAATATATATAAATTAATCATATATATATATGTATAATTACACTTTTATTTATAAATATATATAAATTAATCATATATATATATGTATAATTACACTTTTATTTATAAATATATATAAATTAATCATATATATATATGTATAATTACACTTTTATTTATAAATATATATAAATTAATCATATATATATATGGATAATTACACTTATTTATAAATATATATAAATTAATCATATATATATATATATATATATGGATAATTACACTTTTATTTATAAATATATATAAATTAATCATATATATATATATATATATATGTATAATTACACTTTTATTTATAAATATATATAAATTAATCATATATATATATGTATAATTACACTTTTATTTATAAATATATATAAATTAATCATATATATATATGGATAATTACACTTATTTATAAATATATATAAATTAATCATATATATATATATGGATAATTACACTTTTATTTATAAATATATATAAATTAATCATATATATATATATATATATGGATAATTACACTTTTATTTATAAATATATATAAATTAATCATATATATATATATATATATATGTATAATTACACTTTTATTTATAAATATATATAAATTAATCATATATATATATGTATAATTACACTTTTATTTATAAATATATATAAATTAATCATATATATATATGTATAATTACACTTTTATTTATAAATATATATAAATTAATCATATATATATATGTATAATTACACTTTTATTTATAAATATATATAAATTAATCATATATATATATATGTATAATTACACTTTTATTTATAAATATATATAAATTAATCATATATATATATGTATAATTACACTTTTATTTATAAATATATATAAATTAATCATATATATATATGGATAATTACACTTATTTATAAATATATATAAATTAATCATATATATATATATATATGGATAATTACACTTTTATTTATAAATATATATAAATTAATCATATATATATATATATATATGTATAATTACACTTTTATTTATAAATATATATAAATTAATCATATATATATATGTATAATTACACTTTTATTTATAAATATATATAAATTAATCATATATATATATGGATAATTACACTTATTTATAAATATATATAAATTAATCATATATATATATATGGATAATTACACTTTTATTTATAAATATATATAAATTAATCATATATATATATATATATATATGGATAATTACACTTTTATTTATAAATATATATAAATTAATCATATATATATATATATATATGTATAATTACACTTTTATTTATAAATATATATAAATTAATCATATATATATATGTATAATTACACTTTTATTTATAAATATATATAAATTAATCATATATATATATATATAATTACACTTTTATTTATAAATATATATAAATTAATCATATATATATATATATATATATATATATATATATATAGTTTTTTGTTAAATCAGGCGCTATAAACTATACCTATTACAACTCCAGTGAAAACAAATCTAATTAGTTTACAAATGAAGTTCTGTGTAATAAACTGATATGACGCAGGGAAAAAGTATTGAGCTGATGAAGAAAGGAAGGTATATTCCAGCAGTGAAAGCCCAGACAGCAGCTGAAATCTCTCAGTAGTTCTTCAGCAACCCTATGGCCTTCCTCAGTGTAAATGAATATCAGCTGCTTCAGTCCAACATCTACATTAGCAGATGAAATCAGGGTGGACGTTTCAGCAAGACAATGATCCAAAACACAGCCAAGGAAAACACGAAAATGTCTTCAATACTTATTTCCTCCTCTGTAAATAAGTTAATCGTTTATTAGATGTTTGTGTCTTCATCAGGTTGGCCTTTCAGCAACACTGTATGCAAACTGAGTGGTCTGGTGCAGGGAATGTCAGTCTCCGCATCCGTTTTTACATTGGTCGCCATTGCTGTGGACAGGTGAGTGTTTATAATTCTGCAAATCAAATGAAATATAATAAACAAATGTTCCTGAATAGAGCAGCAGTATTGTGTCAGCCATTGCTTATATCTGAAGTGTGCAGCTCTGCTGGAAGCACCAATTAGTTACTCACATGTTGTTTCCCATGAGGGCTCATTGATGAGTTTCTGTTTTGTGTTTATAACAGCACTAGAACTCAATATTTGCAGGTATTATTAAAGTGCACACGTGTGATGTTTGGATAGAAACTGAAACATCTCAATCTTTCAACATAGGCTCATTCTGAAAACGTAGCCCTATATACATTTCTGGAGAGCATGAATTATGTAGCCAGAGATGCGTATGGCTGCATTTCGTCTTTAAAATGAACGCTATGGGGCGGTATGACGTTCCTTTTTGTGCTACCAGCTGACCTCTTACCGCTTTATAGACGGTTTTCTCGCTATTACCAGTTTGCCCAGTAGCTCGTCGCATACGTCGGCAGACATGAGACGCAGAGAGGAGTTGACCGCGACGACAGGGTTCTTGTCAGATGCAGAACAGTTCCAGAAAGCAGGTAAGACGAAACAAAAGTCGAAAAATAAAACAAATAAGTAAATAACAGCGTGAGAAACATGATAAAAATCAGCAGGCCGCGAGGGCTTTTCTTTTTCTGGATTGCTTTTGAAATCACTGTCGGCTGGGTTTAGATAAGGGGGTAGGTGGGGATATCATTCAGTCAGTCAGTCAGTCGACAGCAGCCTCTGGTGGATTTACGTGAGAACAGCAGGCGCAAATGACACTCGCTTGAGAAATTTGAGATCTGAAAAAGCGTACACAGCGACCTCTAGTGGATTCGCGAAAGCAAGAACTGCAGAAAAACGTAGCTCCTGGGACATATTTGGCGATCTCCAGAAATGTATATAAGGGCTACGTATCCACAATGAGCCTGGGTTGCAATGTTTTGCCAGCAAAGCTGAAACATATTATGTATTTATTTGGGGTGGGACGGTGCACAGAATTGCAAATACTATTTAGAAAGCATAAACACACAGCCGCATAATCTACCGTTATTCTTAAAGCCATGTAAGTTTTAATTTAATCTTTCGATGTTGATTAATGTAATGATGAAAATGCTTTAATTCAGGCTGTTGTCGCTTCAGAAATTCTTCCATGAATGTGAATTTTCACTTTAGACTCTAATAAGTGAACATGTTGAATTAAAAAAGCATTTAATAAGTATTGCGCTGGAATTTTTTCACTTGTATAACCTTGAGGATGTGAGTTTCGTTTATTTTTAGTTAAATACTTGGCTAAAAAGTTTCTTATTAATAGTTAGTTTGGTAGTAGTTAGGTTTAGGTATTGGGTCAGATTAGTTTATAGGCTTTATAAACACTTAATATCTTAATAATAGGCAGCTAACAAGCAGGCCAGACAAAATCTGCAACAAATTTTATTTATTTATTTGTTTATTGTGCGTGGAATTTATACGAAATGTTTTTGAGAGTAACTAAAAACTTGAAGCATTATATATATAAAATAATAATAATTTTTATCTAAGGTGTACAATGCAAATCCGATTAAATCCACTTGTTTTGTGAACAAAGCAAGTCTCTTATATAATATACAACTACTAAAAGACAGAAAGTATTGTGCATAAATCATATAAACACTTGGGTATTATTCAATAATACTTTTGAAATGAAAATAAGAACTGAATAAATATATTATGCTCTACTAATCACATCCAAAATAAACATTTGTTTTTGACATAATAAATATATGTGTGTGCGTGTGTATAATATATATTTATTATGTTTATGTGATACACACACATACTGTCAGAGTCGGTGGGTGGGGAAAGGAGCGAGGACTCAATTACAGTAACTAATGGGTTTTATTAACAATAAAATAACAAAGTAACAAAAACAACCCAGAGGGGGAAAACATTAACAAACAAATAAACAAACAAACTTGTCTGGGCAGTGATGGCAAGGATTAGGGCTAGACAAAAACAGGACCCGACTCCACTGGATACAACATATGAACGACAAAGCACTGGCACAGGACAACGAACAAGAGGAAGCAATAAACTAGAGCGAATTGGTAAACAGATGAACATAATTAACTAACAATGGGTTAACAATAAGGGTGAGACTAGACAGGAGAGCACATGATACAGACACAACACAAGCCATGTGCTCACGTAAAACAGTACTAGAACACACAGCCTGTGAGTGAACCCATTAACCGCATGTTCACATGAAACACAACAGCATGTGACCAAGTGCAAACACAGGCCACGTGCAACAAACAACGGCAACACAGACAGAACCCAAGACATGAGTACACGATAAATAAAACAGTTAACGTGCACTCACAACACTCGAGCCGAGCACAACATACTAAACAAGACAGGACTAGTGTCTAGACTCTGCCACCAAAACAAGAATTAACAAGACCGAAGTGGCAAAATCCTGACACATACAGAGAAACAAACTATACAAGACATTTAAATTTACATATAACATGTATCATATACAGGACATACTATATTATATCTAAAAATGAATTAACATTTTCTCAAATATATGCATGCCTATGTGTATTTACATATACATAATCAATATACACAGGGCCGGCACGGTGGCTCACAGTAAGAAGGTCACTGAGTCCCGGCTGGGTCAGTTGGTGTTTCTGTGTGGAGTTTGCCTGTTTTCCCTATGTTGGTGTGGGTTTCCTCCGGGTGCTCCGGTTTCCCCCACAGTCCAAATACATGCGCTATAGGGAAATTGATAAACTAAATTGGCCGTAGTGTATGATGTGTGTGTGTGTTTGGGTGTTTCACAATACTGGGTTGCAGCTGGAAGGGCATCCGCTGCATAAAACAGATGCTGAAGTAGTTGGTGGTTCATTCTGCTGTGGCGACCCCTGATAATCAGGGACTAAGCTGAAGGAAAATGAATGAACGAATGAATATACACACTTAAATAATATCAAACAAACTTTTATTTTGGATTCCGTTTGTCTTTGCCCAGCGCTGTAGTGTAAATATAAATTTATTAAGTTCTTATATTAACTTCAGAAGTATTATTATTGAATAAAATCAAAATGCTTATATGATTTATGCAATACAGTTTGTAAAGTAATATTTTCTGTCTTTTAGTAGAGATATTATTATGTGAGGGACTTGCTTTGTTTACCAAACAATTGGATCTGATTTGCATTGTAAACCTTAAACCTTAAGTAAAAGTTATAATTTATTCCATGTTTCATTTCAGTTATGTCAATATATTATTTATCAATAATTTTTTTAAATTATTATTATCAATAATTTTATTTTGGAATGCGATTTATTTTAATTGCGATTCATTTTTGCCCTGCACTAATTCACATTCACAGATACTTAATGATGTCATAAGCCAATAGTAAATGATGTGAATTGTTACTTGATTTGTTAACTGTGAATTGTTAAAGTGTTACCACAATTGACAGATTTCATGTGGCTGACATTTTGAACGTGAAAGCGAGGCTGCGGTGGGTAGAAACTCTGAAGTATCGCCTGGAGTCACACGGGAATAGTGTCCACAATGGCGTATTGTCGTGTACCTGGCTGTATATCTTATCAGCGAAGAGAAAGTGACAAAACATTTCACCGCCTTACGAGTGACCCGAAAGTCCATTCTGAATGAATAGTGAAAATAAAAAGGGATATCGGACCTCATTTTCAGCTAAGTTAAGGGAAATGGCTCTAGTTAGCTAATGTTTTCTTTCCCAAACACACATTTTAGATGCCATTTATCAAACTTAAGTTAATGAACTGATTGTTTCACTGTATTAGACCTGTCACGATACTGAAAAAAACAACGTCAATTTCTCGCTAACATTTAAGAGCTGTTGAGCGCGTTTTAAACACTGCTGATTTGCCATTGTGTTCACCAGTGCTTCGCAGACATGACTGTGATTGTTCGTGAAGGTCATCAGTTCACCGGTCTTCACCGATGTTTACTGAGTGCAAACACAGACAAGCGATGACTCGACTGATCTTCGCAGCTTTAAAACGCTCTAGCGTCCATGTATCTGTGTTTGCACTTTGTGAACAGCGGTGAACTGATGACCTTCACGACCAATCACAGTCATTTCTGTTGAGCCCTGGTGAATACTATAAGCGCTAATTAAGAACGCGCTCAGCGGTGCTTAAATGTTAGTGGGAAATGGACATTTTAAAATGGAAGTACCAGGACAACACTATTACAGACAGTGCTGGGGTAACGCGTTATAAGTAACACGCATTACGTAATAACATTACTCTTCCAAAGTAACGAGTAATATAATGCATTACTTTTAAAAATAAGTAATGTTATTTAAGTTACTTTTTACCTTGCTTAATTGGCTTTAAAAAACATATTGCGGAATAAAAATTACCTTAGGTTGAGTCCCACACTCAATGAGAGAGCGTGCTGCGATGGAACAGTCGACTCACACTCATCATCCTCATCAGGTCTGTTTTTTCACAGCAGATGAGTCGGTGTACTGTTCTAGTAACTGAATATCTCAGGATATTGCTTTATTCCGAGTCAGAGGGAGTATCCGGTATGTTAGTACTTATTGAAAACGCAAACCGTTTCACAACAACTCCATTCAATTGAATGAACTGGTTCGACCGGTTCACTTTGAAGATCCGGTTTAAACAAACGTTTCATTGGACAATCAGAATGGCAGACAGGAGACTTACATTTTTGCAATGGACTCTTGTTATTTTGAATTCATCGAAGAAGTGGATTGTTGTTAAGTGTAGATTATGTGTAGCAAAACTCAACTGCAAGAAACCCGACATTGAATATCTCCAGCTAAACAACAAAGGATTGACATCAGTTCACCTTCCACAGGTAAAACAATTAATTCGACTAAAGTAAGAAAATGGTTCTTGCTTTTATTGTTGAGGAGGTGCAGCCCCTGTCTTATGTTATTGTAGAAGCGACAAGGTTTTATAATATAGTACGATTATTTCTCTTTTGGGAAATGATTTACAGATTCGTTGAGGCCACGTGAAGAAATTTATTCCACGTACAAAGCCAACACAATCTCACGGCAATTCGTAACTTTTTGATTTAGTGGCTAATTCGTACGAATTCGTATGATCTAATTCGTACAATTTAGTACAATTTGCTCATCCGCCAATGACGGTTGGGTTTAGGGGTGGGGTTAGGTGCCACGCCTCCTTTTAATCATACAATTTCGTACGACTGAACTCGTACGAATTGTACGAATTAGCCACTAAACTGTCAAAACGTAAAATACTTACGTTTTCTCGTGAGATCAGGCTGACAAAGCTCAAAGATTTATTCTGATTTGGGTATGCTTTTCATCGTCTTACTGTTTATTTTGTTATTAAACATTTTAAAGGATTAAAATCAGTTTTTACCTTAATAAATGATTTCATGTTAGTACTCTTAGGCTTTATTGCAGTCTTTATCTCAATGGACAGTGAATTTACTTCACTAATAACTCAAAACATTGAAAAGTATCTAACACATTACTTGTGTTTACATTAATTATCTTTATCCTCTTAGGGCCCAAGCTGTTTTTCTACATGCAGTTTTTATCTCTCTTTGCTATTTGGGCTTATTGGAACCTAATTAGAATAAAAATCGAAGTATCGTCTTTTGATACGATGTACTTTTAGAGAAAAATGATGTCCATACATGTGGTCCAAATTTACATAAAACCCTTTTTCCTGAAATTTTTTTAATGCATATATAACATAGACGTTTTTTTTAAACTTGCTTTGACTATCAGAGAATAAAAACCATTTTTCCCCATTTTGGACAGTTAAAAATAGGGTTTGGGACATTTCATATGCTGCAAAACAGATGCAGGATGACACTGTATGTCTGTAACAAAATATAAAACATTCCAAGTATTTTAAATAGCCACTTAAGTATGTGAACACTCAAGCCCTAGGAGGGTTTATTCAGCATGTAGAGCTCTGGGCTCAGAAAATTCTTAAAATATAACTTTATTGTACTTTCTTTAAAGGTAATTGAAGATGTAGGTTATTCATCTTATTCTCCGCGTACGAGCGGGCGCAGCCATTTAAATAATTTAGGCTCGAGACTTCCGGTCTCATTAGACGTTAAAAACAGCTCGTTTTGCTGCTTGATGTTGCGAACTGATATTTTCTCATTATATTATTCTACTTTGTCAGTATTGTCATGCAAACACTTGTTTGTAGAGTAAGTAGTTTGACCGTTTTTCTGACGTTTATTATTCCTAGTCATTTCCCCCATAGGCAGCTGAATCGAAAGTTCTAAAACAATCGCAAAAACGAGCGCACTTCCGCATCGGAGAATAAGGTCAATATAGGTGCTGTAAATGCAGAGCTTCTCTATGAAAAAGGTGAAAAAACACCTGCAAGTTCTGAACGAGAACAAACCTCAGCCAGGCAAGACAAAGTAACGCAAAAGTAACTCAAAAGTAATATAACACATTACTTTCCATACTGAGTAACGCACTTAGTTACTTTTTTGGGGGAGTAACTCAATATTGTAATGCACTACTTTCAAAAGTAACTTTCAGTCTATTACAGACAACACGAGGGTGTGCTACACAGGACTACATCGTTGTATCGCTCAAGCAGGGAAGCGTCCCCACAGTGTTTACCTGGTGCCATGAACTGAAGCCTAGGAGCACACTTAAAGCGTATTACTCTTGAAGAGAGTTGTTTGATGTCTAATATGCTTTTAATTGATTAAATTAAACTGAACTGAATGATATTACAGTGATGTTTACACAACATCTGCACTTTAAAATCGCCACAACAGCTGGAGGTTTGTAGTCCACAGCATGTTGTTGCAATGTTTACAGTGCTGCTGATCCTATAGTTCCGGGGTTCTTCCCACCGCAGCCTCATTTTGTTTTTGTAAATGGCGGCCGCGTGAAATAAACGTATAATAATAATAATAATAATAATAATAATAATAACACCCATTTCTTTTGTCTTCATCTGAAACGCAGGTTTCGCTGCATCGTTTACCCGTTCAAGCCCAAACTTACGCTCTTCATCGCCAAAGTCTCAATAGGCACGATCTGGCTTCTCGCCCTCACCATAATGTTTCCATCGGTCCTAATGCTAACCGTCGAGCAAGAAAAAGCACACTTCATGATATACAATGATGACTACAACAACACATACCCACTATACTCCTGCTACGAGACCTGGCCAGACCCCGAAATGAGGAAAATCTACACCACAGTGCTGTTCATACACATATACGTGATCCCGCTAGCGCTCATCATGCTAATGTACGGACGCATCGGCGCTAAGCTGTACTCCGCAGCTGTCAGCGAGCATGCTAATGCGCAGGGAAAGAGGAAAATCCGCGTGGTGAAGATGCTAATTATGGTGGCGCTGCTTTTCATGCTATCCTGGCTGCCGCTCTGGACGCTCATGATGCTAACTGATTACGGACATCCAGACGACGACAGTTTGGAGATCTTAACCAGCTACGTATTCCCTCTCTCCCATTGGCTGGCGTTCTCCAATTCCAGCGTCAATCCCATCATCTACGGCTACTTCAATGAGAACTTTAAGAGAGGTTTTCAGGCGGTGTTTCAGCGGCAGGCTTGTTTTCGGGGCCGACGGAAAATACGCTTTAGAGTCAAACGCCCCCGTCAGGGCTGCAGCCCACTGAATACTGGCGTTCTGGGCAGCAAAACGAACCGTATCTTCACGGAGAGCGATCTGACAGGGTGTGTTCGGCTGGAGCTGGAGCACCGGAGGGTGTCGATTATCGAAAATAAGGCCGAAGGGGGAAACTCTGGCTCGTCAGCGAGAAGAGAAATCCACTTTGAAGAGATTGAAAAGGTGTCTTCTGTGGGAGGTAAAATATACAACGCGTGGGAGCTTTGAATAAAACAAAGCAGACTGTGTCAGATTGAGCAGCTGATATTCGTCGTCTGTTAGCAAACGTGGGAATGGATTATAAACAACATTTCTGTTCAGTTGTAAACAGAGCTTAAATTATTAGCACTGGTGCTCCTAAAGGGGTAAACGTACTCACTATTTACTGTTGCTAATTTTGTTGTAAACCTTTATGTATTTCAGATTATTTGTCTGATATTCATCGTCTATTGCAAACATTTCTGTTTAGTTGTAAACAGAGCTTGATATTATTGTTATTTGTGCTTGGCAGCACAAGCGGTGAGAGCATCAAAGTAGCCGGAAGTCATTCATTTTTAATGAGAGCCGGCGGCGAGGAGAAGCGCGGCACCTCTTCGCTGGTGTCGTTGAGGAGAGTTGAAATCAAGTCAACTTTATGGTAATGAGCCATGATGTGGTTCGGCATTCAATCAGAATGAAGTCCACCGAGAGAGGAGTTCGGAAAACACAGACACTGCGAACTTTGGTTCCCACCTCAGTTGTTCCCAAGGGTTTGATTATTGCGGTCGCCGGATTTCCAATTATTTACAATGTTTTCTTACAGGAGCATGCTTTAAATAAGTCACTGGCGAGTTACTAATGTGCATTAATGTTATATGTACAGTATTTATCTTTTAAAAAAAAGCTTGAATCTCATGCGACAGTACAAAACAATATTGCTGCGATATTTCAGACTAATAGACACATTGGATAATTAAGTGGAGCGAAGCCACACCACATGCAACTTGATCTTCAATTGTTAAATGAATTTGATAAGAAATGCGCAACATTTTCACGCTAGAAAGCATGTTTTATGCAGGAATGTAACTGATATGCTGCAACGACCCCTTTAAATACGAGATCAATGTAGTGAATTTTAACGCTCTCGCCGCCGGAGCTGAAGGCAGACAGCGTTTTCGCCAGAGGGGACCTTGGACGCTCTCACCGCTTTCGGTGTGTCTGTCGACACGCACAGTTACTCATTTTGTTTTAAACCTTTATGGATTCAGATTATTTGGCTGATATTCATCGTCTGTTACCAAACATTTCTCTTTTTTGTAAACAGAGCTTGTCATTAATTATTATTATTATTATTATTATTTGTTATTATTATTATTATTGTTATTATTATCATTGTTGTTATTATTATTATTATTATTAGTAGTAGTAGTAATATTATTATTATTGTTATATTATTATTATTATTATTATTATTATTATTGTTATTATTATTATTATTATTATTATTATTATTATTATTAGTTATTGTTTTATATTGTTATTATTATTATTATTATTATTATTATTATTATTATTATTATTACTATTATTATTATTATTATTATTATTATTGTTATTATTATTATTATGTTATTGTTATTATTATTGTTATTATTATTGTTATTATTATTATTATATTATTATTATTATTATTACTGTTATTATTATTATTACTGTTGTTATTATTATTATTGATATTATTATTGCTGTTGTTATTATTATATTATATTATTATTATTGTTATTTATATTATTATTATTACTATTATTATTATTATATTATTATTATTTATTATTATTATTATTATATTGTTATATTATTATCATTATTATTATATTATTTTATTATTGTTATATCATTATTATTATTATTATTATTGTTATTATTATTATTATTATTATTGTTATTGTTATTGTTATTATTATTATTATTATTATTATTATTATTATTATTATTGTTATTATTATTAATATTTTGCACTTGGTAGCACAGGTAAAGGGATAGTTCACCCAAAAAATGTACTTACTATTTACTCTTACTTATTTTGTTTTAAACCTTTGTGGATTCCAGATTAATTGCCTGGTATTTATAGTTTATTATACACAACATTTCTGTTCAGTTGTGAACCGAGCTTTTTTCCATGTGGTAGCACTGGTCCTCTTAAAGGGATAGTCCACCCAAACATTTTTATTTACTCAGATTTCAGATTAATTAATCTATATTTATTGTCTGTTGGAATGGATTATAAACATAATCTCTGTTTAGTTGTAAACAGAGCCTAAAATTATTATTATTATTATTCACCTGGGTGGGCGTCATGGTCGTGCAGATTAATAAAGGGACTAAGCTTACTTGGTGGCACAAGTGCTCTTAAAGGGGTAGTTCACCCTAAAATTTAAAATGACTCATTATTTACCATTTCTCATCTTGTTTTAAGCCTCTATGAGTTGCTTTCTTCTGTTGAGCACAAAAAGCTGCAAACCTGTAACCATTGACTTGCATAAACACTGTAAATGCTATAAATACACAAATACTATAGAAATATATTTGGCCAAAGTTTAGTTTTGATATATTTACAATAGGAAAATGCCAAAATGTCTTTACATGATCTTTACTTTATATATTTTAATGATTTTTGGCATAAAATCGATAGACTTGGGTATCACAAATAGGATTACATAAATTCACATAGCTGTTAGTCTTAATAGATAGATTTTTAATCTATTTGCTTGTAGGATGATGCAATAAACCAGTGTTGTATGTGATATAGAGAAAAAAAATGAAATGATCATAATGAATATTACAGGAAAATAATTCACACTTAATTAGAGCTCTAATGCTATGAAAATTCGATGATTATAGTGACCAAATGTATCATCGTTATTAATATTAGCACTGTTTTGTAAACCTAAAAATGTTCAAAAGTAAATGTCCAACACATTTAAGGCACTCCACCAAGTTTTGTATCTGAAAATAGATGAACAACAGAAAACATTTGCAGCTTAATGCAGTTTTGTCACAAACAACATTAACATGGATCCCTGGGTTTTGCATTTTATACTCATGTTTGTATTATTACATGTACGTTGTTTTTTGTGTTGAATATTTGATGTTCTGATCCATGCCATTGTTTGTTAAACCCGCACTTGGAAAACTACCTCACAGGGATCCATGATTCAATTAAATTCAATTGACCTTTATTTGTATAGCGCTTATACAATGTAGATTGTGTCAAAGCAGCTTCACATAAAGGGTCATAGTGAATTGGAACAGTGTAGTTCAGTTTGTAGTGTTTAAGTTCAGTTCAGTTGAGCTCAGTTCAGTGTGGTTTAATAATCACTACTGAGAGTCTAAATATTGAAGAGCAAATCCAACGATGCGCAGCTCTACAGATCCCGAACCATGCAAGCCAGTGGTGACAGCGGAGAGGGAAAAAAAACGTCACTAATGGCGGAAGTGAAGAAAAAAAACCTTGAGATTACCATGATTACCTGATTTTTCACAGAATTGCATTAAGCTGCTTTATAAAAGCCAAAAAGGCTTGTGCAATTTGACAAAAATATCTAATTGCATTTTATTTTGGATTTTACTTTTGTGAAGTCAAGCTTCAGCTCAATATTCTCAACAATGTACAGCAAACACTTTTAAGTGATGTTTTCTAAACAAATTTCGGGAGGAGCACGCGCAGAAGTTTCAGTATCAAATACGTCATTGACAATTATTCTATTATCCAATCAGTTCTTGACCAAACCCCTATATATACCAAAGCTGTCTTACCTGCAGCATCTTACGACTTTAGCATCCCTCCACCACCCCGTCACCTCACCTCTTAAGCATTACAATCCCGGGGGGAGCGTTCTGGGGCCGGGCTAGATACTTCGCTCGAATCCCTATTCCTCTTTGTTTCCTGATAAGAGGAATGACTCGAGTTTGGGTGTCTTCCCCGAGCTCAGAGCCCTCTCCCCGGACAGCACGCCAAATACGCTTTATTCTAAAACTATTGCAAGTGTGAACTCGTGAATGAAGGAATACAACATAGTATAACTGTATGTATGTATATATATGTATATTTATTAACCATCTATATAAACTTGTATTCACATAACAGCAATGTTCCAGCATTTACTGTGAGTTTTCAGAATCACGATAATCTTGATGATGATAATATTAATTGAAACCGTAATACTGTCAGGAAATTGTAATGAGAAACACAAGACTTGTTATTATGAGTAAAGCCAGTCCTAGATCTTGTTAGGAAGATGCAGAAGTGCGTTTCAATAAATTGAATATTTTTGACCCCTACACCCGTCATCCCTTTAAAGCTGTCACTCAGAGGGAGGGACAACCCTTTAAAGGGATTTAGGCTTAAGGATGAGCCTTCTAGTATCTATCATGTCTGACAGTCACATGACTTGACTGATTTGGAAGTTAACTGCACACCCCCTAGTTTGCACAGTTTTTTTATTGTGATTTTTGCAATAAAAATGACACATTTTGTGGTGATAATTATCAGAAATGTGTGGACAATTTTGCGATTAAAAATTATATATATGATATATTACTTCCCATATTAGCCTACTATGTTAGGTGTGCAATCTGACACAATGACAAAAATCCTAAAAATAAAGCTTCTTTATTTTGGTCTCATCAAGATCTAAAACAGAAGGAATTAAGCCAAAGTAAGATTGCATAACTCTTATTTTTATCCACAATCTTACTTTCTCAAATTTCATATCCAGAGCATCTGACATCATGTACCTCACTCAGGACATGCGTTAGGGCTTCCCCTACCAGAATACACCTAAAACACGGATTGCCATTTAACTCGTCAATGGCAGAGAAGTGTTTTCTCTCGTTAACTGTAGGGAAAGTGTTTAACGAGATCATTATTGATTTGATGCACATCATAATACCAGCCGTACATATAAAGCACAAATAATGTCCTTCACTTCGGTCACATCCAGCGGTGTCATCCTTGAACCAATCTCCATCATTGCTGTTCTGTCTGTCCCACTGCTCTATTTGTTAGATGTTGTCCCCCACTTTTTTCGCAGTCTGAAGCATGTTAAATGCACAAAATGCCCAATTTGCGCCGTGTTATTCACTTGATTTGCGCCACAGGCATGTCCAATCCCATTTTTGAATTGACTTCATCGACATTTGCGCTTCATCCACGTCTGCTTACTTACAAATTAGGTATAATTTGATTATATAGTTTGGATTTGGATGATTTATGAGATAATTTCTCTATATCGATGGCTGAAAATTATATCAGCAAAAATATGAGCCAAAAAAGGCTACGCTACACTCCCTCTAGTTGCAATCAATGTGTAGACTTGTTTTACAGTTTGTACAGTTTTACAGCCAACTGTGTGCTAGTTTCAAGTGCCGAGCTTGTACACAGAAACTAATAACCACGCACACTGAATTAACTTTGACTGAGGCACCGGATGAGCTGCTCGAAGCCGCGACACGGCACACCAGACACTCTCTGTAGCGCGGCAGAAACATGAAGTGTCTCGAATCGTCGCGCCACGCATTTTTGAATTCTAAACATAGGTTTCAGCAGCGGTCCGCGGTGCCCAGCCGTCGACTTGAGTGTACCCTGATAGAAACCGATGTTTAGAATTGTAAAACGCATGCTAGTTAAGATCACAGGGAGCCTCTGGGATCGCGAGAAATGCAAACGGCTGAAGTATAAGGTAGACTCGATGAGAAGTACACATGTTTGCAAACCTACCTAAAGAGACAAGCAATAATTCAGATTAGAGCGATCATGTGGAGAATATTGATCTTGTGTTGAGCCCAATGAGCCTTGCATCTAAAAATAGAGCTAGCGTGTTCCTTTAGTGATATCGCTTCGACTCACGCTGAAAATGGCGGACGTGAATCAACAAACTGAGGATATGATGACGCGCCTGTCAATCAATATTGGTGGGCGGGGGGACCGCTCTCCTACGTAAAGTTGCGGTCGGTCTGAAAACAGCTCCAATTGGTCCACCGTTTTTTATGTTGTTAAATTGAAAAAAAAGCACTGGGTGTGTTTATATCACCCAAATATGACGCTCTATACACCATACATGCACATATGTCTGTTCAAACAGCTTGAAAAGTAGATTTTTTACCATAGGTGCCCTTTAAATTCTTAACTAAAATAACGTCACTAGTGTTGTTGCTATCTTTAATCGATCCTAATTAAATTTGAAATGAAATGGCGTCCAAACCAAACGGCATCTTTCTGGAAGCCGAGGATGAAAAGCAAGCTCAAAGTAAAGCTCTGTTCTGAATATATTATTTAGTAGTTTAGTATAAGGACTTGTTTTAATAAACACAACGATGCCCATGATCGTTAAATACTTGTGTGATATGAGGAAAAAAATAGGCCACGTTCACATGTTTCATTAAATAATCAATGAATTATCTATCCCACTGATTCACCCTGCTGAAAACACACAGGTTTCCCCCTCATTTGGTCAAACTCGAATTTTACACACTGTCCAACATCTAATGCAAAGTTTTGTTTGTGAAAAATTTAAAATGCTGAAATGTCTAGTCACTTATGTATATATTTGTATGTTATTCATTTACAAAAAAAATAGCATCTGTCATATATACTTTATTTTTTTAATAAGTGTTTTCTGGCATGCAAAATTATTTGTTTAAATGTTTTTACATATGTATTATAGGTTAAATATGCTACAGCTAATAAAAGTTTATACACTTAAATATTAAAATTGTATTTTTTCTGCTTTCTTCTCACTGTTTCTACACCAGTGGGCCTAATCTCCTCTAGGGCCCCTCAAGCCTACAGGCCGGCACTGATTATCTGTGTGCTGTTTTCAGCTCGAACTGAAACACACTCTAGAGACATCAGTGACTTAATTTACATCCTATAAAAAGACACAAAGGTTCATAATCCAGCAGTTTTTATAATTGTTGAAGGCCACAATCAAAAACGAAACAGATCTTATGCACAGCTCCAGTCATCATTATACAGTCTGTGAGAGCAAGGGGCCCCCTGCTGGTTTGGGGCCCCTGTGCATCCTTCATGCTGTGCATAAACTGAGACACATGACAGATGAAAGAAACATGGATGTGCATGAGATGTGCACAGTAGATTGTATAGCAGATCAACAGAGAAAACGCAAGCTAAATGCGTTTATATGTGGTTCTATGTGTAATTATGTTTAATAGAGCAAGGAAATTTTCACAGTATTTCTGATAATATTTTTTCTTCTGGAGAAAGTCTTATTTGTTTTATTTCGGCTAGAATAAAAGCAACTTTTAATATTTTGTGAACCATTTTAAGGCCAATATTATTAGCCCATTTAAGCTAAATGTCTACAGAACAAACCATCATTATACAATAACTTCCAGGGCGCGTGCGCACGCAGCGACCAGCAGTGAGACTTTGGCATGGGACTAGTGCTTGTGTTTTGTTTTGTTTTTAACCTTTTGTTTTTAATAATTCAGACGGTTTGGGTCCGCTCTTCTCTTATTAATTGTTTATGGCAGGGGTCACCAATCTCGGTCCAGGAGGGCCAGTTTCCCTGCAGTGTTTAGCTCCAACTTACCTCAACACAGCTGCCTTGGTGTTTCAGGTATACCTAGTAAGACCTTGATTAGCTTGTTCAGGTGTGTTTGATTAGGGTTGGAGCTAAAATCAGCAGGACACCGGCCCTCCAGGAACAAGTTTGGTGACCCCTGGTTTATGGGATAATATTTTATATATATTTGTGTGCATCTATCTACAATGGAGATTTTATTTCTAACGTTGTTATGGGTGCCGGTTTATCTACTGCTTGCTGGTGAATATGCTCACGGAGTGGTTAATCATGGAAGAATACAGTACACCAGGAGCATGCTGTTATAATTGAACCTTTCAAGGGTAGAGACAATTTCAGACATTCGCTTATCAAATGTACGGAAAGTATCCGATGGAACGCGGGAAACAAAGCCGAGATGAGGAAGCGAGGTAAGCGAGGGGGTGAAGGAAACAACAGGTGACTCACATTAATTACTTGAGCACTTGATTACTGATCACCTGCACCTGCAATCACCCATGCACTATAAAGACTCACCTCATTCATTCACTCACCGGCTGGAATCAAAGTCAGATGGTTCTCCTTATCGGCTCTTGCTCTTCCTCCTGTGCTCATGTCCTTCTTCTCCTGTGGATGCAAACACACCTGCTTAAGGGAGGTGACTAAAGTTATGTAGGTGTATCACTGAAGATCTGACACTTACCATTTGAACTCTGTGTGAGATCGCTCTCCCTACACCACCTACATGCTTCCTCTCTCAGCTATTGTCGCATTGCACAAATAAATACCCTTGAAGATTTATCCATCTTTGTCTTCCTTGTGTGACCGTGACAGTCTCCTAACACAACTCAAAAGCAGAAATAAATGTGGAAAACTATAAACATGAACCACAAAATACTGAAAGCTGCTCATTTACGGATATTTTTTACAGTGCACTTTGATCCACGGTGTAATATTAGTCGTTAGCAGGCAGCCCGTGTAAGCAGCGATTGTCGTAATCTTGTTACCTTTGATGAATAATCCATTATTAATCACGGATAACATTTAATGTAATGCAATCAATCATTGGCAGCTCCTGACATTTTAATCAGACTGCTTATCCTTTCATCTTCAGCGTTAATGTTGAGCGCTTGATAATGATAAATATTAATGTAATAATGAAGGATAATGATAGATGATGTTTACTCCTGATTTTGTTAAAGCGCTAAAGACAAAGTTAAAGTAATTAGGCTAATTAAAGTAATGTCGCTGGCCCAATTTCCATCCCGCTTTTCTTTTTTGTGCTCAACCCTGGTAACATGGAGATTCATTCATTTTTCTTCGGCTCAATCTCTATTTCACTGCGGAATGAACCGCCAGCTATTCCAGCATATGTTTTACGCAGCAGATGCCCTTCCAGATGCAACCCAGTACTGGGAAACACCCACACTCATACACTACGGCCAATGTAGTTGATCAATTCCCCTATAGCGCCTGTGTTTGGACTGTTGGGTAAACCGGAGCATCCGGAGGAAACCCACGCCGACACTGGGAGAACATGCAAACTCCACACAGAAACGCAGCTGAGGCTTGAACCAGCAACCTTCTTGATGTGAGGCCACAGTGCTAACCACTGAGCCACCCTAATAGATGCGCATAAAAAAGAACTAATAGCTTAAGCCTTCATTCATGAGATTCAGATGGTATAGATCAGTGTTTCCCAACCCTGTTCCTGGAGGCACACCGACAGCTCATGTTTTGGATGTCTCCCTCATCTGACCCATTAACTTAAGGTTTTGGAGTCTCTTCTAATGCAGTGTTTCCCCAACCCTGTTCCTGGAGGCACACCAACAGTTCATGTTTTGGATGTCTCCCTCATCTGACCCATTAACTTCAGGTTTTGGTGTCTCTTCTAATGCAGAGTTTCCCAACCCTGTTCCTGAAGGCACGCCAACAGTACACATTTTCATCCTCTCCCTAATCAAACACACCTGAAACAACTCAGAACATTAGAAGAGACTCCAAAACCTGAAGTTAATGGGTCAGATGAAGGAGACATCCAAAACACGAACTGTTGGTGTGCCTCCAGGAACAGGGTTGGGAAACACTGGATCTTTAATTCTCAATTTTTATTGAGTTTAACTGTAGTAAAACCTCTTTAAAAGTGGCTTATGTCGCACTTTTATTGTCTAATATTTAATCGGCTAATATTTTAAAATGTTTTTTAAGTGCTAACGCTTTTTAATCAAGCGCAAATCTTGCTCTGAAGACAACAGCTCCCAATAATCTACAACGAAAATCCCTCATGCTTTATAATCTTGTTTCCTACAGTTGCTCTATGTATTTGTAATTACTCTCAGCATTGCTTTTCTGCGTTTCTCAGGCAGTTATTCAGCCATGAACGGCTTAAATTGATTTCTTTTCTGAGCTAATCAGAAATGTTACTTAGATAACAGTTAAAACAGATGAATGTGATTACCGCTACACAATTATGACTGCGAACGATTCGTCTTCTCGCGTCAGACTTTAAATATGATCTGCCTAGAGATGAATGTCAAGCACTTCATCATTTAGCATTACGGGGGAAATGTGCGCAAGCTGACATTTAAGCAGTGAAGTGAATTGCTCTCCTCGAAAAACAATAGATCTATTATTGACAGCAGAAGCATTTCAGCGGAGATTGCAGGAAAGCTACACACACCTGCAGCAAATTACAGCGCAGTGAGAATCTCACACGGCTCGGAGTCATAATTTCCCGAGAGATGCGAAGCTGCTTGTGCTTGCGACCACGCTGGAGAATGAAGGATTATTTAGCTGGAGTTTTAGAGATGAAAATCCAGCGTCTTTGGAGCTACTTAAACCTCGGATGTACTTACCTAGTATTTACAGTACATCCAATGCTGTACGTTTACAGACACCACAATCAACTTGAGATGATCGTGACTGTCTGCACTGCAGGGGTGGCGATGGGTCGTACACACTGAAGTGCTTTTACCCTACTGATAAACTTCTGGTGAAGGATTAATGTGATTATCTTCTATTTCATAAGGTTTCTTTTACAGCATCAATAACGTAATTTAATCCAAATCCAATCAGTTAAATAGACTTAAGCATTCATTTAGATGTCGAAGCGTAAAGCGAGATGAAAATTGTGTTTTATTAAACACAAGCGCTGTCAGGAGCAGCAGGCGAGCGCTGAAGCTCCATTGAAAATACTGTGGTAAAATAAATTTTTGTATTTAAAACACGTAATGCAGAACAATGGAATTGAATGCAGTGCTTGTTGTACTGTGTGAAACACACTTTATGTTGTATCTCAATGAGGAATGAGGCAGCGAAGATCATTGATCTTAAACCAGGGGTGTCAAACGTACGTCCCTGTGAATAGGTTTAATCTGGCCCGCGAGATGATTCTGTAAGGTATAAAAATGAGCTGCAATTTTTCAATCAAAGAAACTGCAGTTCCAATTGTGTCCACTGGATGGCGCAATTGCAAACTGCTAATTTCATCCAATCCAGAAGCCTGAATCGGCGTCAGTTTGACAGCCTTCTCAGAGAGAAATGGCTCGTTTCCACTGACTGGTACGGTACGGTACGGTTCGGTTTGGTACGGGTCACCTTTATCAGGCTTGCGTTTCCACTAACAAGGGTACCCTTTTGGTGGGCGTGGTGTATGACAAAGTTTCAGTCGACGTCATTCTCACTCGAGGAAATGTCTACAATAAAGCTGTACGGGTCACTTACATATCATATGAGCAGCACTTCTCACAACACAGATGCTTTACACACATAAATACTTGTGTAGAAATGTTTATTACTAACTTTAGAATGAACATGAGTTGATTATAACTGCAGAACAATGACAGTGCGAAACAGCCTACTGTAACGTCTGTAATTATATTAAATAACTAAATAAATGAACACATACAGCCCCATACAGTCTCCGATATGTTCCCAACTACAGAAGAACTACATATAGCAGACATTTCGGCCGTATTTAGGTTCAAAACAACAGAAATTATAGCCTACAGTCAGTGAAAACCTCTCATCTGTGTCTGTAAGCTTCAGCAGCACATGTAGCCTCTGTTAGAGAGTAATTACGTCGTTCTCGGTTCATATTAGTCCAAAATGTGATGATAATAAGTCAGTTATACAAGGCATTTTGTTCATGTTTGCTGAATAATAATATGCTCCTTTTTTCCGGCTTCTCCTTTGTTTCTTCACGCTTCACTCTTGCGTTTGTCTGTGTCTGACAGGATCAGGTTTCAAAAGCACGTCAATAATCAAGCGCAGGTTATTATCATCAGCTCAAGAAGTTTGTTATTTCAGATATAATGTTAGACGCGCGCGAGCGCTAGCAAGAAAGCGAAACCGCTCGCGCCTCAGACTGGCTCGTAAAAAACTACGGGGCACAGGGTAAATCTGCTCTTCTTCTTGGATTTGTGGCTGTTCATCCAGACGATGACAAGGTTTGTTTGAGCCCAGATCGACCATGGCTCGTTATTATATGTATTTATAATTCCGCTGTAATCTCTCACTGTGTATTGTCTTAAGAGGAACCCACCGGCATATGGTCTCACAAGGGGTCTAAGGATCTCATCTCAGTACCTAATGGCAGTCAGGCTACCTCTGTTATGTGACTCATGATGATGATGATGAGTCGTCTAGGGAGCGATTCATTCACTGGCGCATGCGCTTATTTGTGTAGGTGGAGGAGAAGATTAGTTCATCTTTCGAGTCTTTTGTCGTGTTTTAGTCGTTCGTTCATCATGTGACAAACAGAAGCCAATCATATGCAGTCAGAGCCAGAAAAAGATTTGATCCGTTCATTTTTGGAGTCCTCGGTTTTGGCAAGGCAAGTTTATTTCTATAGCGCATTTCATCCTCGATGGTAATTCAGAGTGCTTTACATAAACAAGAGTAAGAAATAAAAACAGATTAAAAACTGATTCAGAGGTATTAAAACAGGTTTTAAAGGAAAGAGTTAATAGTGTGATCTCTCAGACACGGTGTCCATTCAGTAAAGGCACAGCTAAACAGGTGTGTTCCTTTTTTAAGGTTTTGAGTCGTCTCTTTACATGCTGTCATGTGATGATTGAACGACTCAAAAACACAAAGACTCAAAAGCTGAACTAATCATGGGTCCTTTCGGCTCAGACTGTGTGCATTGGTTAATCTTATATGAGTCTGTCAGTGTCAGGTGAACAAACGACTCAAATGTCAGAAGAGCAGAGCTGAGCTGATCATAGACAAAAGAGCAGGTAAACATTCATTTTCTTTATTAATCTGGAGTCGCCACAGCGGAATGAACCGCCAACTTATCCAGCACTGTTTACGCAGCGGATTCCCTTCCAGGTGCAACCCATCTCTGGGAAACATCCATACACACTCATACACTACGGACAATTTAGCCTACCCAATTCACCTGTATCACATGTGTTTGGACTGTGGGAGGAAACCTACGCCAACGCAGGGAGAACATGCAAATTCCACACAGAAACGCCAACTGAGCCAACCGAGGCTCGAACCAGTGACCTTCTTGCTGTGAGGCGATTGTGTTACCCATTGCGCCACCGTGATGCTCTGGAAGCAACTCAACATTTCAATAATGTTTTGGCGAACTGAACGAAATGACTCAAAATGATTCATTCATCTCAATAAACGAGATTCAAAGATCAGAGTCAGTAAAATGATCCGAACATCCCATCACTAGTCTTTACATGAAGAACGGTTATGGCAAGCTGTTTTGACATTTAATTTATAACCCGAACTACTATCCAATTTCATGTTACTTGTGCTTCGTTTTTAGATGCTAGTATCTTTTCCATTAAGCACTAGGAGTTATTCATTAGATCAGTGTTTCCCAACCCTGTTCCTGGAGGCACACCAACAGTTCATGTTTTGGATGTCTCCCTCATCTGACCCATTAACTTCAGGTTTTGGAGTCTCTTCCAATGCAGAGTTTCCCAACCCTGTTCCTGAAGGCACGCCAACAGTACGCATTTTCATCCTCTCCCTAATCAAACACACCTGAAACAACTCAGAACATCAGAAGAGGCTCCAACACCTGAAGTTAATGGGTCAGATGAGGGAGACGTCCAAAACACGAACTGTTGGTGTGCCTCCAGGAACAGGGTTGGGAAACACTGCATTAGATACTAGTGCCTATTTTTTAGATACTTTTTAAAAAATATAGTACTCATTTATTAGATGCTAGTATCTATTTAATATCTCTGAGGAATATTTCCAGTACCTTGCTGAATCTATGCCATAAATGATTAAGGCAGTTCTGAAGGCAAAATGGGGTCTCACCCTGTATTAGTAAGGTGTACCTAATAAAGTGGCCGGTGAGTGTTTATATTGTGCAGCCTACTGTGAAAAATTCCTTGCTCTGTTAAACAATAATAATAATAATTTTGACTTCAACTGGATATTCAGTGACGTTTCCTGTTTTTTTTTAATCCTGTAGTATCGATTTAGTATTGCTATCGTGATTATTTAGTTCTAGTATCGCATCGAAGTCAAAATTTTGGTGCAGCATTCACGGACTCCCCCCAAAAGCATCAACCCCTCATCATTTTCAAGCCTCCCATAAATAAGCTGCTTTTATTCTGAATGATTAATGACATTATTTTGAAGAACACATTATTTTGCTGTGTTTCTTTTCACCGTCCTACTTTTATTCTGATTATATAACCTGTTTTTGTTTCATTATAGAAGTGAATGAGCTGTGATTGTGCTTTCATGCCGACTTGATCAATGTTCTGCCATTGCTGAGCGAGCTGTATATGACCGAGAGTAAGATTTCGGCATACGGGGCAGGTTTTCCAACATGAAAATGATTTTTATATTCATATTACTGATATTTCTGTGATGAGAAGAAGTAAATAGCACATGAAGTCAGTCATTTATCATGCAGCAACACAACATGACATTTCTGCACAGGACGTTGGGAGATTTTAATAAGGGTTTATTTGTGATGTATATTTTTTGATTTCTTATTTTATTTCCATTTTCTATTGCAGTTTTGTTTATTTATTTACTTTTTTTGGTCAGTCATTTATCATGCCACAGCACAATATCTATGCACTGGACATTATGTGAGTCTAATGAGTGATTCTAATGTGAATCTGGACAATATGTGATTCCTTATTTTTTTATTTTTTAAGTGTTAGTTATGATATTATTTTATGATTTATTATTTTAATCTGATTTATTCGTTTTTTAATAGCATTTTTGTTTATTTATTTACATATTTTTATCAGTCATTTATCATGCAACTACACAATACGATATTTCTGCACTGGACATTGTGTGAGTTTAATAAGGGTTTATTTGTTATTTATATTACATTTCTTACATTTTATTTTTGATATATGTGTTTTTATTGCATTTTTGTTTATTTATTTACAATTTTTTGTCAAAGATTATCAAGTAACAACAATATGGGCTCTATTTTAATGATCTTGGTGCAAAGTCTAAAGCGCATGGCGCTAAAGCACAAAGGGTGTGTCTGAATTCACTTTTGCTATTTTAAGGATGGATAAATCTGCTCTGCGCCCCGGCGCATGGTCTAACAGGGTTGTGCTTATTCTCTTAGTGAGTTCTGGGTGTGTTTTGAGCATTACGTGTATTAAACCAATCAGAGTCTCATCTCACATTCCCTTTAAGAGTTTATTGCGTCGCGCCATGCTGCATTTGCTATTTACATGGTGGACTTTATAGTGTGTAAACTTAAGTGTATAAACTGAATGCTTCACTAGCAAGAAAACAGTTCAACAGAGCATCTGCAGCACGAGGATAAAGAACGAGCCTCCTCCATTCAGCCTCTTTACTTTACTTTTACTCTTTACTCCTTTACTTTGGTGGAGTGAGGAAACGGTGGAAACTCACTCCACTGAACACATCCATTAGCCCACATATTTAATTTAGTTTGTTAAGCACAAAGATTTGCTCAAAACTATTTCTAAATTCAGTTCTAATCTCCAGCAAAGGAATAAATGAACAATAATAATGAAGTGTGGTCAAAACACTGAGTTATATCCAAACACACGTCCTGTTCTGATGACCCATATGGTGATGCAGACGTCTCCAAAACCCCACAGGAGGACAAATCCAAACTAGTTTTAATTTAAACAAATATAAATCTGCATATAATCAATAATACTGCTGATAATAATACCATTATACAGATGCAGATCGTCATGAATAAACTGAAAAAAGGCATTAGGCATGAAGAAGGCCTGGAGGCAGAGGTGTTTATATTGATGTAGAGAATAATCATTTATGGATCATTTGAATCCTTTAATTGTTTTCATCTGTAAAGATATTTGTGTGTTGCTGTTCATCCTGTGTGTATTCAGCAGTGTGTCAGCGTTTGGACCTGCATAGGTGCATAACTAACGCGCTCTGCGCTTTTAGTTGGTCAGTGGCGCGGTGTATTTCAGCTCCTCAAATTAGCAACAGGCCAACAATGCGCCTTAACACACCTCCTTTATAGACCAGCACACTGATGAGTCCACAAAGTGGCACACATGGATTTGCTATTTAAACAACGTGAAGCAAAACGTGAAAATTACTGTTGCGCTGGTCTGAAAATAGCAACAAATCGCGCCAAACACATCTTGCGCCTTATTGCACCGGCTGTATAATAGAGCACTATGACATTTCTTCACTGTGTGAAACTCACTGTGTGATTTAAATAAAGGTTTATTTATTTACATTTTCAGATTTTTTTAAAATCTTATTTTAATTCTGTTTTAATTTTTTTATTGCATTTTTGTTCATTTATTTACATGTTTTTTTGTGCAGTGTGTGCTCATGACTCTTGCTGCAATATGTTTTGCCATTTTCAGCAGGTCACACTGATGTGAACCACATTACACTTATTGTTGAACATTGTTTGTCTTGATTTACAGGACTGACAGATCACATACGGGGTCTTTAACTAAAGTATTACCCTCATACAGGCTCAGGATCTGTGGCTTTTGATTGAGTCATTATTGAAAACACTTTTGCGTGCCATATAGTTCATATTATTATTGTCTTTACTCTCTTTATTTAAGTTGATTTTACATTATTTCCAGTGAAATGTCAAATTGTTGAAGTGTAACAAAGAATATAAGGGTGAATCTAGAATTTAAGGTGTCCAAGGTTTCTGTTTGTCCTGTAGTTTTCTGTGTTTCCGCTGTCATTAGTTTAATGAGTCGCATTAAATGAGTATTTGGTTCATTAGTCTGTGTGTATTTAAGTTGCAGTGTTTGCTCTGCTCTTTGTCCAGTCTTAATGTTATGCCTCTGTCAGATCCCTGTTTGTGTATTAAACTAGTTTGTTTTTATAAATGAGTTTCCTGAACGTAACTGTTGAGAGACAGAGGTCTGAATCTTTACTTAAAAATAGGATATACACACTGTAAAACATTCGTAAATGAGCAAGGCTTTTTAGCATTTTGTGATTCATGTTTTTATTTTTCGCGATTTATTCAACCCAGGCTCATTCTGAAAACGTACCTCCACGGACGTTTCTGGAGAACGTGAGATACGTCCCGGCGGCACGTTTTTCTGCAGTTTTTGTTTTCGCGAATCCGCCAGTGGTCACCGTGTACGCTTCTTGAGATCTCAAATTTCCCTCGCGAGTGCCATTCGCGCCTGCTGTTCTCACGTAAACCCACCAGAGGGTGCTGTCGACTCACTTTTGGATAGACTTTCTGACTGACTGAGCGAACGATCGGCTGACCCACCCTCCCCCTTCCCTAAACCTAACCAATTTTATCGATTGACCCGCCCACCCGCTTCCCTAAACCCAACCAACACGTTTCAAAAGCAATCCAAAAAAATAAAAGCCCTCGTCTGACTTTTTTTTTTTTTTTACCACATCCTCACCCTGCTATTCACTTGTTTGTTTTATATTTTGGATTCTGTTTTTGTCTTACCTGCTTTCTGGAACCGCTCTTCACTGGACTCGAACCTCCGTCTTTGTGGTCAACTCCTCTCTGCATCTCAAATCCGCCGACAGACGTGGCGCGCTAACGGTACAAACTGGTTGCAGCCGGAATGCCGTCCATACGGAGGTAAGCGGTCAGCTGGTAAGCGCGAAAAGGAACGGCGTCATACCGCCCCGTATCGTTCGTTTAAAGAAATGAAATGCAGCCATACGTACCTCCGCTTACATAATTCGCTGTCTCCAGAAACGTCCGCAGGGCTACGTTTTCACAATGAGCCTGTGTTGGATTTATTTCTGCCTTTGAATCATTAAATTCGAGAGATCAACATCCCATAATACAATTCACAACCGTAAACCCACAAAACACACAAAATACAGTACATATTAATAATATATTGGAGGATTGTGATGATTGTGAAAACACAATGCAGCGGCCAACAATCATTACACCCATAGCACACTCAGAATTGCACGATGTTTTTCCAGAAACAAGGAGAAGAACATTTAATAAGTCTAATATATTATGCAGAAGAACATGAACATGTCTAATATATAAATCTCAAGGTGTCTGTAAGATCAAATCAGATTTTTTGCATGGCACAGGATGTAGTGTTTCTCTGGAAAGTGTCTCTGTATAGAAGCAAACGTGTTGGGAATGAATAGCGCTGCACGATATTGGAAAAATTTTGCCACAATATAGAGTGCGATATGAATATCGTTTGACCCAGCCTGATCTCACGAGAAAACGTAAGTATTTTACGTTTTGCCAGTTTAGCGGCTAATTCGTACGAATTCGTACGAGTTCAGTCGTACAAAATTGTACGATTTTAAAAAGGAGGCGTGGCAACTAACCCCACCCCTAAACCCAACCGTCATTGGGGGATGAGCAAATCGTACTAAATTGTACGAATTAGTTCGTACGAATTCGTACGAATTAGCCACTAAATCAAAAAGTTACGAATTTCCGTGAGATTGTGTTGTTTGACCAGATGATTTGAACAGCTCTGTTTGGAAAGATTTTATTCGTTTAGGTCGTCTGAGATGATCAAGTCTGTTTCTACGCAGTGCGTTTGCATAAATCACGGGAGAGTTGGAACGAAAAGTATTCAATTCAATTCATGTTTATTTCTTTACATTGTAGACTGTCAAAGCAGCTTAACATAGAAGTTAAAGTAATGGAGTTAAAGTAGGAAATTGATTTTCTCTAAGCCTTGACAACATTTGCTTTCCAGGCTAAAACAGCACATTCAGCATGCAATCTTCGATGGAGCTGCCAAATATCAGCTGATTTCCAACACAATCTCAAGGCAATTCGTAACTTTTTGATTTAGTGGCTAATTCGTATGAATTCCTATGATTAATTCATACAATTTAGTACGATTTCCTCATCCCCCAATGACGGTTGGGTTTAGGGGTGGGGTTAGGTGCCACGCCTCCTTTTTAAAATCGTAGAATTTCCTATGACTGAACGAATTCGTACGAATTAACCACTAAACTGACAAAACGTAAAGTACTTACGTTTTCTCGTGAGATCAGGCTGCTGATTTCGGGAGCGTGTCCCCTGGTTGCAATCTCATCCCTAAGTTTGCAATCTCTGAGTTTTTCCGTTTAAAAGTAAATCAGGTTTAAATGGTGAGAGCTCCTGTGGGAACGACCAGCCTGATCTCACGAGAAAACAAAAGTATTTTACGTTTTGACAGTTTAGTGGCTAATTCGTACAAATTCGTACAAGTTCAGTCGTACGAAATTGCACGATTTTAAAAAGGAGGCGTGGCACCTAACCCCACCCCTAAACCCAACCGTCAGTGGCGGATGAGCAAATCGTACTAAATTGTACGAATTAGATCGTATGAATTCGTACGAATTAGCCACTAAATCAAAAAGTTACGAATTGCCGTGAGATTGTGTTGGGAAGACACTAACACTGTTATTTATGTCCCACTGCTAATAGACAAACCTTATTTTGTCACTCCACCTTAGAGTTTGTCAGTGTTTTATATGCAGATGTTTTATAAAAATTAATGCATATTGTCAATAATAATAAAAAAATATTCATTCAACATAATTAATTCTGAATTGAATTCAATAAAACATTCAATATAATTCATTCATATTCAATATTTTGCAATATTGGATTGCTTTTGAAACATTTGATGGAGCTGAAATTTTAAATGAAAATGCAGTTTAATATTTTTAGAGAAATAAAAGACGAAATACACTCACCGGCCACTTTATTAGGTACACCTGTCCAACTGCTCGTTAACGTAAATGTCTAATTAGCCAATCACATGGCAGCAGCTCACTGCGATCAGGCATGTAGACATGGTCAAGACGCTGCAGTTCAAAGCGAGCATCAGAATGGGGAAGAAAGTGGATTTAAGTGACTTATAACGTGGCATGGTTGTTGCTGCCAGACGGGCTGCTCTAAGTATTTCAGAAACTGCTGATCTACTGGGATTTTCACACACAACCATCTCTAGGGTTTACAAAGAATGGTCCGACAAAGAGGAAATATCCAGTGAGCGGCAGTTCTGTGGGCGCAAATTGTGTCAACGCCACAGCCTACCTGAGTATTGTTGCTGACCATGTCCATCCCTTCATGACCACAGTGTCTCCATCTTCTGATGGCTACTTCCAGCAGGATAACGCACCATGTCATAAAGCGCCAATCCTCTCAGACTGGTTTCTTGAACATGACAATGAGTTCACTGTACTCAAATGGCCTCCACAGTCACCAGAGCTCAATCCAATAGAGCACCTTTGGGATGTGGTGGAACGGGAGATTGGCATCATGGATGTGCAGCCGACAGATCTGCAGCAACTGCGTGATGCTATCATGTCAATATGGAGCAAAATCTCTGAGGAATATTTCCAGTAGCTTGTTGAATCTCTGCCACCAAGGATTAAGGCAGTTCTGAAGGCAAAAGGGGTCTGACCTGGTCATAGATGAAAATGTGCTTCATGCATTATAAAGCTTAAAGCATCAGAATCGATGCTCGGTATTGGCTGATCACCATGATCGGTATCGGCTGCAAAAATCCTGATCAGAGCATCCCTAATAAATATATCCATTTAATAAATCTGTTTGGCTCAAATGCACCAAAACATATAACCTATATTCACAGAGAAATAGACACAGTTATGTTGAGCACTGTAATGTTCAGCCCTATGGGTAGCGATGTGGATGTGAGTAATAAACGTTGCTCTGTTTTCTGTCTATATCTGTGCTGAATCTCTGTGGAGCGCAGCTGGAGTCTGAATAAAGGCCTTTGCTAATGTCAGCGGTGTATTACTGTCAATCCTGCGTTCACACACTCCACCTTCCCCACAGCAATAACCACAGCTCTGTTTCCCATAGGGGTGTTAATTTAAGAAGCGTCCCATCATTCTCGCTGCATGAAACCGGTCTCTCCATGCGCCTCTCGCTGTGTTTCCATACAACTTGGTTTATACATTTTGGATTCTTAACTCCTATTTTTCCTGTTTGTTCTGCTGCCGTTTATCTCTTTAAAACTTTACTTTTTTAACCAGAATTAGAGTTTCTATGCTAACCCTGCTGAAAAATCCAGCTTAAACCAGCCTAGGCTGGTTGGCTGGTTTAAACTGGTTGACCAGGCTGGTTTTAGAGGGGTTTTCTCCATTTCCAGGCTGGTTTCCAGCCATTTCCAACCTGGTCTTAGCTGGTCAAGCTGGAAAATGACCAGCAAAATCCAGCTAAAACCAGCTTGACCAGCCTGGTTTAAGCTGGACATAGTTGGTTTTGGCTGGTCAAGCTGGTTTTAGCTGGTTTTAGCTGGTCATTTTCCAGCCTGACCAGCTAAGACCAGGCTGGAAATGGCCAAAACCCCTCTAAAACCAGGCTGGTCGACCAGCTAAAACCAGCCAACCAGCCTAGGCTGGTTTAAGCTGGATTTTTCAGCAGGGAATTAATCTCTCTACACTGAAAAGATTCAGTCATTCATTTTCTTTTCAGCTTAATCCCTTTATTAACCTGGGGTCGCCACAGTGGAATGAACCGCCAACTCACCAGCACATGTTTTACGCAGCGAATGCCCTTCCAGCAGCCACCCATCACTGATAAACACCCATACACAGTCATCTACACACATACACTATAGCCAATTCAGCTTACCCAATTCCCCTATAGCGCATGTCTTTGGACTTGTGGGGGAAACCAGAGCACCCGGAGGAAACCCACACCAACACGGGGAGAACATACACACAAACTCCACACAGAAACACCAGCTGACTCAGCCGAGGCTCGAAGCAGCGCCCTTCTTGCTAAATTTCATTGCGTTTTGTCTTCGTCTTCTGAGGCGCAGCTCGTTTATTAGAGAACAAACTCCAACAGTGCATCAAACTCCACTTCTCTCAGCAATATCTGTGCATGTTTAGCAGGAAGTGATCTTCTCTTTAGCGTTATCCACAAAGGTTTTATGTGATATTGCAGTTTCGCACATAAATCTAATCCTCATCTTTGGATGTAAACACAGCTATAGTGTCTCAGAGATGTTATCAGGGCATAAACACCGAGAGATGCTGTTATTATCAGCCGTCTGCAGTGCAGTTCATCACACATTGACATCTAGATCAGCAGAAACTCCACCGATGCGTGATTTCTCAATCACACCACAATCCACAGCTTAATTACCCTACTGAAAAAAAACTGCTTAAACCAGCCTAGGCTGGTTGGCTGGTTTTAGCTGGTTGACCAGCCTGGTTTCAGAGGGGTTTTGGCCACTTTCAGGCTGGTTTCCAGCCATTTCCAGCCTGGTCTTAGCTGGTCAGGCTAGAAAATGACCAGCTAAAACCAGCTTGACCACCTTGCCAGGCTGGAAGCCCAGCCAAAACCAGCTTTGTCCAGCTTAAACCAGGCTGGTCAAGCTGGTTTTAGCTGGATTTAGCTGGTCATTTTCCAGCCTGGCCAGCTAAGACCAGGCTGGAAATGGCTGGAAACCAGCCTGGAAATGGCCAAAACCCCTCTAAAACCAGCCTAGGCTGGTTTAAGCTGGATTTTTCAGCAGGGTAGCCCTTATTGTGCTCTTTACAAGCTGATGCTGGAGTGTAAATGATCTCATCAACCTGGGAGGATTGTTTCAAGAGCAATCTTACAGTAACGCTGTGTGATATTTCAGCTCACACTGACACCTGGTGGTGCCTTTATATCACCGCAGGTCTCTTCAATGAACGATTCCTTTATATTTGTCAATGTTTTATTCCTGTGCATGCTTATAGAGTTATTATTAGATTTAAGTATTTTATATAATGAAAAAAAACATATGATATATACAAAATTATGAATTTAGAAATATATAATTTAATTATTTGTTAAGGCGGCAGGGTGGCACAGTGGGTAGCTCTGTCGTCTCACAGCAAGAAGGTCGTTGGTTCGAGTCCCGGTTAGGTCAGCTGGCGTTTCTGTGTGGAGTTTGCATGTTCTCCCTGTGTTGATGAATTAAATTGGTCGTAGTGTGTGTGTAAGTGTGTATGAGTGTACTGGGTTGTGGCTGGAAGGGCATCCCCTGCGCAATACATAGGCTGTAATAGTTGGTGGTTCATTCCACTGTGGCGATGCCTGACTAAGCCGAAGGAAAATGAATGAATGATTGAATGAATGTGTTGAGAAAAAAATCTCCTTTCAGTTAAACAGAAATTGGGAAATATATTTGATAATCTTGTTTTTAATATGATATAAATAAATTCAACGTGCTTAATAATAAGCTCTAATTATCAGTTAATGCTAGTGCATTACATGAATAATGCGTAATGCATTTGCTACGATGTTGATTATTATTTCCTAAAGTTAAAACGCTACTGTTCATTTTTAGTTCATGTTAGTCAGATCAATTAAATATTGTGATATTAATAACATGCAACCTTTTTAATTCATTTATTAATTTATTAACGATTTAATTCATGCATTATTCCATTTTGAACATTTTCTGGACAAGAGCGTCTGCTTAGTGTAAATGTGCATGCATTATCAACTGTATAATAATAAAATAAATACTCTTATAACTAGTATTTTTATTTTTTAATAAATATTATTAAAATACAGTAAATATATATATTAAAGATCATATATATCCTTTTCAAAGCATCTTAAGGTAGCCTTCTTGTATGAGGCACCAAAATCTGTTCTGCTATTGTAGATCCCAAATTTAAGTGCAGTTTTGAACCATTTTTCCTAAATGTGAAGCTCTTTCTGTGTGCAGTTCTGGACAAGAGCGTCTGCTCAGTGTAAATGTGCATGCATTATCAACTGTATAATAATAAAATAAACAACAAAATATTATTATAATCTATATATTTCAGCTACTACATATCATTTTACTACATATCAAAGCTACTAAATATCAAATTTTTGCAAAATTTAACCATTATTGCTAAATGTAAAGCTTTTCTGGACAAGAGCGTCTGCTTAGTGTAAATGTGCATGCAAACTGTATAATAATAAAGTAAATTCTCTTATTACTTAATTCTGACATTTATTCAAACATTACTCAAATATTTTTAAGCTACTATATAGTAGTCAAGATTTGAAGTGGACCAAATGAGTTTTTCAAAATTGCCCAAAGACAAGAATGTGCACTGTGGAGTAGTTGTAGAACCGCTTTGAGGGAAGATTTTGATCCACTTCAAATGTTGACTACTGTATATTCTTTATAAAGCATGGATCTTCATGGAACATCTTGAAAAAGGCCACCAAAACTCTTTAAATTAGCCAAACACCAAAAAATTTACCTGCAGTTTTTGAACCATTTACGCTAAATGTAAAGCTTTTCTGGACAAGAGCGTCTGCTCAGTGTAAATGCTGTTAATACTACTATTTATTTAAATAAATCTCTTTAAGGTTGTATATATCCTTTTCAAAGCATGGCTCTTAATTGAACCTCATCATAATAGGCACCAAAAACTCGTCTGCTATTGTAGATCCCAAATTTAAGTGCAGTTTTGAACCATTTTTCCTAAATGTGAAGCTCTTTCTGTGTGCAGTTCTGGACAAGAGCGTCTGCTCAGTGTAAACGTGCATGCATTATCAACTGTATAACAATAAAATAAACAACAAAATATTATTATAATCTATATATTTAAGCTACTACATATCCTTTTTTTTCCTCAAAGCATAGTTCTTAATGGAACCTCATCATATAGGACACCAAAAACCCTATTCTGCTATTGTAGATCCCAAATGGAACCCTTTTTCCTAAACGTGAAGCTCTTTCTGCGTGCATTTCTGGACAAGAGCGTCTGCTCAGTGTAAATGTGCATGTATTAAGTGGGCGAGTGCATACGTTCATGCGCTACCGTCCCAGAAAGGCATGCATGGAAAGAAGATACAGGACGTGTGAGGAACCCGGTGGCCCTCAGCGAAGTGACCAAGTGGCAACATCTCCAAACTTGTCAGCACAAGCGGGTCGACAATGTCGTCCTGCCCTCTGAACCACATCACAAGATCCACAAGGACGAGGCTGTTTTTCCTCCACACCACGCTGTCAGGTTTCTGCAGTCATGGCTGATTTTCTGTTGCTCCTGCTTCTGCTGCTGCTGCCGGCGGAGGCTCAAGCGGGCCCAGTACCGAGCTCTGGGGAACGCCGGGATGATGTGGACATGCAGCAGGTTCTGGGTCAGTTCCTGCACATGCTGAATTTGACAGACCCGGGGCCACGCTCAAGGGCCCGTAATGAAGCTCCAGAGTACATGATGGAGCTCTATAAGAAGTTCTCCAGCGATCGTAGCGCCGCGCCGGCAGCTAACATCATCCGCAGCTTCAGAAACCAAGGTAATCTGCTGCCGTTAGCTTTAATCAATCTGGGTTAGGTTGATTGACTTATATTAATGTGACATTGTCATTATGTGGTATTAAACCATCATGAGTTTCTTTCATCTGTTGAACACAAAAGAAGATATTTTGAAAAATGTTTGTTGGTTGCTGGCACAAATTGACTTCCATAGTAGGACAAAATAACTATAGAAAAAAGCTACGGGCATTTATCAGACAAGGAAAGAAACTCAAATGGGTTTTGAACAAGTGATGGGTTAGTAAACGATGGCAGATGGCTCATTTTTGGGTGCACAGTGTTTTTAAAGTGAGCTATTTTTAATGCTTTTATTAATATGAACTACTATAATTACATTTAAAGCGGTAGTTCACCCCAAAAATGACATTTTACTCACTATTACTGTCCATCAAGAGGTTTCAGATATTTATAAGTTTCTCTCTTCTGTTGAACACAAAAGAAGATATTTCGAAGAATGTTTGTTGGTTGCTGGCACAAATTGACTTCCATAGTAGGACAAAATAACTATAGAAAAAAGCTACCGGCATTTATCAGACAAGGAAAGAAACTCAAATGGGTTTTGAACAAGTGATGGGTTAGTAAATGATGGCAGATGGCTCATTTTTGTGTGCACAGTGTTTTTAAAGTGAGCTATTTTTAATGATTTTATTAATATGACGTACTATACCTACATTTAAAGCGGTAGTTCACCCCAAAAATGAAATTTTACTCACAATTACTGTCCATCAAGAGGTTTCATAAGTTTCTCTCTTCTGTTGAACACAAAAGAAGGTATTTTGAAGAATGTTTGTTGGTTGCTGGCACAAACTGACTTCCATAGTAGGACAAAATGACTATGGAGGTCAAGCTACCGGCATACCAACATTTGTCTTTTATTGAAATATGCTGGTAGCTTCAATTCCATAGTAATTGTTTTGTTTTTTCAACAGAAGATTGAAATTGCTAAAGATTTCAGACCACCCGTGGGACAGTAAATAGTGAGGAAATGTCTTTTTTTTTGCATGAACTATCTTTAAAATAGTATAAAGTATAGAAGTTCATATTCATAAAAACATATTCATAAAAATAGCAACCTTTACAGTTTTGAACAAGTGAAGGGGGAGTAATTGATGGTAGATTTTTCATTTTTGGAGTGAACTGCATCTTTAAAGTGAGCTATGTTTCATGTTTTTATGAATATAAACTGCTATACTCACATTTAAAGTAATAGTAAAAATAAATGTGCACACTGTTTACTGTCTCTCATATGGTTCCAAACCTTTATGTTTCTTTCACCCGTTCAACACAAAAGAAGATATTTTGAAGAATGTTTGTTGGTTGCTGGCACAAATTGACATCCGTGGTAGGAAATTGTACCAGCATTTTTCAGTGAAAGAAAGAAACTCAAATATGTTGTAAACAAGTGAAGGGTGAGTAAACCGTGGCAGAATTGTAGTTTTGGATGACTGTTATTAAAGTTACCTTATTTTCTTGTTTACTACTTTAATTACATTTAAAGCGATAGTTCACTCTAAAAAAATGAAAATGTACTCACTATTTACTGTCCCTCAAGTGGTTTCAGATCTTTGTGAGTTTCTTTCTCCTGTTGAACACAAAAGAAGATATTTTGAAGAATGTTTGTTGGTGGCTGGCACAAATTGACTTCCATAGTTGGGGATAAGCTATGGAGGTCAAGCCACCAGCATTTTTCAATAAAGGTAAGAAACTCAAATAGGTTTTGAACAAATGAAGGGTGAGTAAATGATGACTGAATATTCCTTTTTAGGGGAATTTGTATCTTTGAAGTTACATGAATATATTTCTTTATGAATGTGAACAACTATAATTACATTTAAAGGGATAGTTCACCCAAATAAATGTAAATTTAACCAAAAAATGAACATTTACTCACTATTTAGTGTCCTTCAAGTGGTTCCAAAAGCTTTTATGAGTTTCTTTCTCCTGTTGAACACAAAAGAAGATATTTTGAAGAATGTTTGCTGGTTGCTGGCACAAATTGACTTCCATAGTAAGAAAAAATACTATGGAAGTCAAGCTACTGCCATTTTCTATTTAAAAAGAAACTCAAACAGGTTGAGTGAAGGATAAATGATTACAGATTGTTCATTTTTGAGTGAACTGTATCTTTAAAGTGAGCTACTTTCAATGTTTTTATTAATATGAAACACTATTATTACATTTAAAGCAATAATTTACCCCCCAAATTAAAATTTACTCACTATTTACTCTATATACTCACCGTCAATCAGGTGGCTCCAAACCATTTTATTTACCTTAATATTTACTCCAAACCTTTGAGTTTCTTTCTCCTGTTGAACACAAAAGAAGATATTTTGAAAACTGTTTGTTGGTTGCTGGCACAAATTGACTTCCATAGTTGGGGATAAGCTATGGAGGTCAAGCTACCAGCATTTTTCAATAAAGGTAAGAAACTCAAATAGGTTTGGAACAAGTGAAGGGTGTAAATGATGGCAGACTGTTCGTTTTTGAGTGAACTGTATCTTTAAAGTTATATGAATATATTTCTTTATGAATATGAACTACTATAATTATATTTAAAGCAATAGTTTACCCCCCAAAAAATTATATTTACCCCCAAAATTTAAATGTGTGCACTATTTACTGTCCCTCGTGTGATTTCAAACCTTTATGAGTGTCTTTTTTCTGTTGAACACAAAAGAAGGTATTTTGAAGAATGTTGGTTTGTTGCTGGCACAAATTGACTTCCATAGTAGAAAAGAAAGACACTCAAAAATGTTGTGAACAAGTGAAGTGTAAGTAAATCATAGCAGAATTAAAATTTTGGGGTTAACCGTGTTTTTAAAGTGAGCTATTTTTAATATTTTTATGAATATGAGCTACTTATACTTACATTTAAAGGGATAGTTCACCCAAATAAATGTAAATTTAACCAAAAAGTGAAAATTTACTCTCTATTTAGTGTCCTTCAAGTGGTTCCAAAAGCTTTTATGAGTTTCTTTCTCCTGTTGAACACAAAAGAAGATATTTTGAAGAATGTTTGTTGGTTGCTGGCACAAATTGACTTCCATAGTTGGGGATAAGTTATGGAGGTCAAGCTACCAGCATTTTTCAATAAAGGTAAGAAACTCAAATAGGTTTGGAACAAGTGAAGGGTGTAAATGATGGCAGACTGTTCGTTTTTGAGTGAACTGTATCTTTGAAGTTATATGAATATATTTCTTTATGAATGTGAACAACTATAATTACAGTTAAAGGGATAGTTCACCCAAATAAAAGCAAGTTTACGCAAAAAAAAAATGAAAATTTACTCACTAGAAGAATGTTGGTTTGTTGCTGGCACAAATTGACTTCCATAGTAGGGAAAAAGCTATAGAGGTCAAGCGACCGGCATTTTTCAATAAAATAAAAACTCAAGCAGGTTTTGAACAATGAAGTGTGTTAATGATGGGAGTACTCTGTATCTTTAAAATGAGCTATTTATAATATATTTGTATGAATATGAACTACTATAATTATATTTAAAGCAATAGTTTACCCCCAAAAAAATTATATTTACCCCCAAAATTTAAATGTGTGCACTATTTACTGTCCTTCATGTGATTTCAAACCTTTTTGTTTTGTTTTGAGTTTCTTTTTTCTGTTGAACACAAAAGAAGGTATTTTGAAGAATGTTGGTTTGTTGCTGGCACAAATTGACTTCCATAGTAGAAAAGAAAGACACTCAAATATGTTGTGAACAAATGAAGTGTGAGTAAATGATAGCAGAATTTAATTTTTGGGTAAACCGTGTTTTTAAAGTGAGCTATTTTTAATAATTTAATTTTTGGGTTAACCGTGTTTTTAAAGTGAGCTATTTTTAATATTTTTATGAATATGAGCTACTATACTTACATTTAAAGGGATAGTTCACCCAAATAAATGTAAATTTAATCAAAAAATGAAAATTTACTCACTATTTAGTGTCCTTCAAGTGGTTCCAAAAGCTTTTATGAGTTTCTTTCTCCTGTTGAACACAAAAGAAGATATTTTGAAGAATGTTGGTTTGTTGCTGGCACAAATTGACTTCCATAGTAGAAAAGAAAGACACTCAAATATGTTGTGAACAAGTGAAGTGTGAGTAAATGATAGCAGAATTTAAATTTTTGGGTTAACCGTGTTTTTAAAGTGAGCTATTTTTAATATTTTTATGAATATGAGCTACTTATACTTACATTTAAAGGGATAGTCCCCCCCCCCCCCCCCACATTTGCTCAGTTTGCTCTCCATCAAACAATGCTTTTTTTTCTCTTGTGCATCTGATCATAGAGCACTCGTCTCACTCGTCTCACAGTGTGTTGAGCAGCGGTGTGTGGACGCAACGTCTCCATTTCAACATCTCCATCCCACAGCAGGAGATCGTGGTCAGCGCTGAACTGCGGATTCACATGTTTCTCCACAGAAAATCCCACACCGCGGATGCCTGGACGGTCCACATATTCGACACACAGCGATCAGACACACGCTACAGAGAGCTGCTGGCCTCCAAACACATCCATCGCAAGGACATCGGCTGGGAAGTGTTTGACATGACCAAGGCCATCCGAAACTGGAGAAAAATCAGCGTCGAGACCCCAAACCTGGAGGTGTATATCGAAAATCGAAAGGCGTTAAGGAGTATGAATGACTGGAGTTATGTCGACCTGGACATTGATAGGGATCCTGATGGAAAATATGAACCTGTAATGATCGTATTCTCCAATGATCAGACTGAAGATCCGATCAGTGATGAGAGACTGTGGACGGATGGAAATAAGGATCAGAAAGAGACGCAGATACAATCAAATATTATTTATGAAGACAGTGCGAGAGTTCGGCGCAGCGCTAAAGTGGAGGACTGCAGAATCGCGGAGATGTACGTGGATTTTAAGGATATTGGCTGGGATTCGTTCATCTTGGCTCCGTCTGGATATCAAGCGTTCACTTGTCGCGGCGTCTGCAATTATCCTCTGACTCAAAAAGTGACGCCGACTAAACACGCTATCGTCCAGGCGCTGCTCAATCTGAAGAGTCCCCAACGGGCCGCTCAAACCTGCTGCGTTCCCACTGAGCTGAAGCCCATCTCGCTGCTGTACGAGAACGAGAACGGCGTCGTGGTTTTAGATAATAAATACGGAGGCATGGTGGTCAAGGAATGTGGATGCAGATAGAAAAACTGATAAAACAAATGAAGAAATCTCTCCTAGAGACGAGCAAAGAAGTGCCTGAATAGCAGGTTTTCCACCTAAATAAAGTCAAGTGAATGTTTTTCAATTCAGTTTGCAAAGAAACAGAACAAATCCTAAATGTGAATTAGGTTTCCATCATTGTTATGCTGAGTTCACACCAAATGTGGAGCTCTTTGTCACTCGCTCTAGTTTACTCACAGGATGTTTTTCCCTTCATGCAATATTTTTGCTTGATTTCAATCATTTGAACTTGCGCAGTAGATGCAATTCCAGACGTTCACTGCAAATGCGTTGTGCATCTTGCAATAATTCACCTCTATTAGCACAATTTCATAAACTTTACAAAAAAAACCCAGAAGAAGTCTCTTCAGGAGACAAAGAAACGCCTCAATAGCTGGGTTTCCATCTGAATAAGTGAAGCGAATCTTTTCAAAGTTTGAACTTGTGCAGTAGATTCAATTGAAGCGAATCCCACATGTTCACAGCGAATGTGTTGTGCATTTTACAAGAATTCAACAATTTAATAAACCACAAAAAACTGAAGAAGTCTCTTCAGGAGACAAAGAAACGCCTCAATAGCCGGGTTTCCATCTAAATAAAGTCAAGTCAATCTTTTTTAAAGTGAAATGAATCCTTTTACATAAAGAACAACTCCTCAATGTGAATTGGTTTTCCCTCATAGTTCACACCAAGCCCGGTCACTTGCTCTAGTTTACTCACGGGATGTTTTTTCTAACCTCAATTTGCATAATTTCATCAAATTTACAAAAAAATGAAAACAATTTTGAAGAAGTCTGTTTAGGAGACAAAGAAACGCCCCAATAGCCGGGTTTCCATCTAAATAAAGTCGAGTCAGTTTTGTCAAAGTGGTTTAAAAGACACAGAACAAATCCTAAATGTGAATTAGGTTTCCATCATTGTTATGCTGAGTTCACGCCAAATGTGGAGCTCTGCGTCACTTGCTCTAGTTTACTCACAGGATGTTTTTCCCTTCATGCAATATTTTTGCTTGATTTCAATCATTTGAACTTGCGCAGTAGATGCAATTCCAGACGTTCACGGCAAATGCGTTGTGCATCTTGCAATAATTCACCTCTATTAGCACAATTTCATAAACTTTACAAAAAAAAAAACCCAGAAGAAGTCTCTTCAGGAGACAAAGAAACGCCTCAATAGCTGGGTTTCCATCTGAATAAGTGAAGCGAATCTTTTCAAAGTTTGAACTTGTGCAGTAGATTCAATTGAAGCGAATCCCACATGTTCATGGCGAATGCGTTGTGCATTTTACAAGAATTCAACAATTTAATAAACCACAAAAAACTGAAGACGTCTCTTCAGGAGACAAAGAAACGCCTCAATAGCCGAGTTTCCATCTAAATAAAGTCAAGTCAATCTTTTTTAAAGTGAAATGAATCCTTTTACATAATGAACAACTCCTAAATGTGAATTCGTTTTCCCTCATAGTTCACACCAAGCCCGGTCACTTGCTCTAGTTTACTCACAAGATGTTTTTCCCTTCATGCAATATTTTTGCTTGAGTTCGATTATTTGAACTTGTGCTTGCGATTGAGGCAAATTCCAGACATTCACGGCAAATGCGTTGTGCATTTTGCAATAATTCACCTCTATCGCACAATTTCATAAACTTTACAACAACAAAAAACCCAGAAGAAGTCTCTTCAGGAGACAAAGAAACGCCTCAATAGCCGGGTTTCCATCTGAATAAGTGAAGCGAATCTTTTTAAAGTTTGAACTTGTGCAGTAGATTCAATTGAAGTGAATCCCACATGTTCACGGTGAATGCGTTGTGCATTTTACAAGAATTCAACAATTTAATAAACCACAAAAAACTGAAGAAGTCTCTTCAGGAGACAAAGAAACGCCTCAATAGCCGGGTTTCCATCTAAATAAAGTCAAGTCAATCTCTTTACATAAAGAACAACTCCTCAATGTGAATTGGTTTTCCCTCATAGTTCACACCAAGCCCGGTCACTTGCTCTAGTTTACTCACGGGATGTTTTTTCTAACCTCAATTTGCATAATTTCATCAAATTTACAAAAAAATGAAAACAATTTTGAAGAAGTCTCTAGGAGACAAAGAAACGCCCCAATAGCCGGGTTTCCATCTAAATAAAGTCGAGTCAGTCTTGTCAAAGTCTTTTAAAAGAAACAGAACAAATCCTAAATGTGAATTAGGTTTCCATCATTGTTATGCTGAGTTCACGCCAAATGTGGAGCTCTTCGTCACTCGCTCTAGTTTACTCACAGGATGTTTTTCCCTTCATGCAATATTTTTGCTTGATTTCAATCATTTGAACTTGCGCAGTAGATGCAATTCCAGACGTTCACGGCAAATGCGTTGTGCATCTTGCAATAATTCACCTCTATTAGCACAATTTCATAAACTTTACACCATATCCTAAATACACACAAGATGGCACCACGATATACGCGATAAAAGCGACGGCGATACACGAAATTTCTATTTTAGAAGCTGCTTCTCCGTGATGTTGCAGCAAAACAACACCATATTCTAATATGGCACACCTCAGATACAGATATGTGCTTTATTCATCGGTAACAGCTCCCAATGTGAGTTTGAATATCATTACAAGTGACGTTTATTGCCATACTACAGAGAGAGCGGCAGTTCTCCTCAGATCTTTGAAAATGAAAATGACTCAAACCTCATCAGTTTTAATTGTAATAATTTTAATAATGTTAAATATGTATTATTTAGATTATAATGTACCATTTCATTGGCAGTGCAGTGGCTGATAATTAAAAGAATGGCTGGTATTGAAATGTTTCTGTGGTGCAGACAGATTTACTCGGCTGAATACTTAATTCTGCATTTGGTATGAGCCCAGCATTAGAGGGGCTGGCTGTAGTATTGGTAACCTAGCAACCGACAGTAAACAAGACAAGCATAATGGAGTCACGTGGGTGTAATGTTCACTCCTGTATGTTCGTAACTTTTTCACACGTGTCCAAAACTACCATCTGAAGTGCATGTAAAAACCGTTTCACTAATTGAGGAACTTACATTTGAAATTTGGTGTTTCCTTTACTCATCATCAACATGATTTCTGCACGAAGACCACAAATCCCACAATTCCACACTCCAGATCCAAATACGCCTTTGTTTGTTGCGGATACTCGCCCTCTAGTGGATGAAATGACACACTGCGCCTTTAATAAAGAGTGATGGAAACCCAGCTAATGAATGCATCTAATCACATGTGAATCGTCTTGCAGCTCATCAATCAATATCTTAGCTGTTTAACACATGCTGCCTGCTGAACTCAGCATCTGTTTTATTTAGGCCTGATGTCATTTTACTTGTTGTAATTTTAAGTTGTATATAACTGTTGTCTGTTTTTTTCTATTGCATACCCTACTGTAATATAGAGCACACTGTGTTTTGAGTGTTTCTTCTTTAGTCACTTATTATGAAGAGTTTCAAACTAAACTTGCTGAAATGATGTGATTTGAGAGTGCCGTTCATTTGTTTTCTACTCTTATAAAGCAAGACACAACAGTCGATTCATCTGGTGATTTTGCTCTGAAAAAACATCCTTAATGTATATTTATGTGGTTATATTATTTATTTTTATTATGTATTTATTAGTGACACGGTGGCTCAGTGGTCAGCACTGTGGCCTCACAGCAAGAAGGTCTCTGGTTCGAGTCCCTGCTGGGTCAGTTGGCATTTCTGTATGGAGTTTGCATGTTTTCCCTGTGTTGGCGTGGGTTTCCTCTGGGTGCTCCAGTTTCCCTCACAGTCCAAACACATGCGCTATAGGGGAATTGATGAACTAAATTAGCCGTAGTGAATGAGTGTGTATGGATATTTTCCAGTACTAGGTTGCAGCGGGAAGGGCATCCATTGTGTAAAACATATGCTGGAATAATTGGCGGTTCATTCCGCTGTGGTGACTTCTGAAAGCGAGACTAAGCTGAAGGAAAATAAATGAATGAATGAATATTTATTTATCTATTTTCATCTGTGATCTTTAATTACAACACACACCTATAAAGGTGGTGGTTTCAAGCCAGAAATGTCCAGTTCAATACTGGTGTTCAGTCACGCTCCTCTGTCTGGAGCAACCAACACAATCTCACGGCAATTCGTAACTTTTTTTTTTGTGGCTAATTCGTACGAATTCGTACGATCTAATTCGTACAATTTAGTACGATTTGCTCATCCTCCAATGACGGTTGGGTTTAAGGGCGGGGTTAGGTGCCACGCCTCCTTTTTAAAATCGTACCATTTCGTACGACTGAACTCGTACGAATTCGTACGAATTAGCCACTAAACTGTCAAAACGTAAAATACTTACGTTTTCTCGTGAGATCAGGTTGGTTATAACACATACTATAATTAACGTCATTGCGTCACCGTGCTGTCCACTTTTCCTCTGGAGTTCTATGTTATTTCGGGTGATTTATTCTTGATTTGTCGACTTTAACTGCAGTTTGACACTTTCACTTTCATTCAGGAACATTTAATGCATGCCCCCCACCCTTGATAAACAAGATATTGGATGCAAGGAACTGCTGGAAGAGTGTAGTTTTAATGGAATGTTTGATTCCTCACGCTGTATGGGAGAAAAAAAAAAACCTCTGCATTTCAGTGTTTACATTTTGAGAGCGTCAATTACAGTGGATCTTTCAGTCCACAATCAACATGAACTGGACAATTAACACAAACTGGAACCGCGTCTTTTTTTTTTAAGGAGATGAGCGGCAAATCTGGATTTAATTAGCCACTAAATTGTCAAAATGTAAAATACTTACGTTTTCTCGTGAGATCAGGCTGGAGCAACCTATCATGCTTCTCTTCCTGGAGCGACTGATCACACTTTTCAGTTTGGAGTCACCAATCATGCTTCTCTAACTCCATAAAGACACGGATGAGGAATTTTTGATGAGGAACTGGACTGGCCTGCACAGAGTCCTGACCACAACCCGAATGAGCAACTTAAGGGTGAATAAGATTATAGACTGAGAGCCAGGCCTTCTCATTCAACATCAATTCCTGAACTCACACATGTGCTTCTAGAAGAATAAAAATCCCCATAAACACTCTCCTAAACCTTGTGGAAAGCTTTACCACACTGTAAAAAAACATTGACGCAACTTAAAATTGAAAGGCAAATTGCTGCACCGCTTGACTTTTAACCAGGTCAACTAAAAAAAAGCTCTGCAGCAAGTTTCCTTGCAATTTTAAGTTGAGGCAACTTTTTTTTTACAATGCAGAAGAGCTGAAGATGTTATAGCTGCAGGGGGTGGGCAACTCCATATTAAACCTTACAGGTTACGATTGAAATGGCATTAAATTTCATGTACATGTAACGGCAGAAGTCACAAGTGTTCAGGCATTAAAGAGTTTAGAAGGTCATGGATGTTCATTCATTCATATTCCCTCAGCTTAGTCCCTGATTTTATCAGGTGTTGCCACAGCGGAATGAACTGCCAACTATTCCAGCATAAGTTTTATGCAGCGGATGCCCTTCCAGCCACAACCCAGTTCTGTGAAACACCCATACACACTCATTCCCTCACACACACTCATACACTACGGTCAATTTAGTTAATCAATTCCTCTATAGCGCATGTGTTTGGACTGTGGGGGAAACCGGAGCACCTGGAGGAAACCCACACCAACATGAGGAGAACATGCAGTCTCCACACAGAAATGCCAACTAATGCAGCCGGGACTCGAACCAGCAACCTTCTGGTTGTGAGGCGACAGTGCTAAAATAGTTCTGCTTGGCCTTTATCAGATCTCTGTTCTGAATATGTATGATCACTGCATATTTAATTAGATCATGTCTATTTGCATATTTAAACATGACATTAAGAAAATGCTTGCAGTTAATATTATTGATCAAGAATCAACAAGGTCATTCTGATGATATAAATCTTTAACCCTGTTCACGTGGAATAGAAAGAGAGCTTACAAAGGGTCATTTTCAGAGGGATGCAGAAAAAAAGCCTTAAAGGGTCACAAAGCACGTTTTTTTAAATGTTGACAGTCATATATGTGTCCCACGCTGCTAAAAAACACTATTAGGACACATATATTGGACAAAAAAAAAGTGAAAATTGGTTGTTTTGGCGCTATTTCAAGCAAATTCGTTCTTCCGGTTTGAAAAGAAATTTAGAAGCATCTCGTGTGGACATGTGTGGATAACAGTGGCTTGCGAACACGCCCAAAAAATATGTTTGTAAGGAACATTTTTACCCGAGAGCTTTTCTTCTTCGCATCTGGAGATGGTGAAATCCGAATTTGCTGCTCATCTCCTCAAAAAAAAAAGACGCGGTTCCAGTTCGTGTTAATTGTCCAGTTCGTGTTGATTGTGGACTGAAAGATCCACTGTAATTAGCCGCGTTTCCACTATCGCGCCTAAAGCGAGTGAGCCAGGGCGAGCCAAGGCCAGTCGCGTTTCCACTATCACTTCCGGGTCGTAATCGGGCCAAAGCGGGGCTTCCTTGGGGCCAGCGTCCGGCCTTTTTCGGCCCGCCGAATACCTTGGGCCAAGGAGGGCCAACTGGGGCTTCGGGGCGGGGTTACGTACAAAGGCGGAGTTTTCCTGTCAGGTAAAGAGGAGACAAGATGCTTTCTTCCCTTACATTTGTTTTGCTATCGCGCTTGATCAACTCACTCGGCTTGAAGCCAAAATCTGTGTTCGAAGTAAATGCCGCCGAACTCGAATGTCCTTATCCAGGGATCGCTGTCTGGCCTTACACCAACAGACCACAAACAGTAAAAAAGCAATCGCTTCGGTGTTCTCCATCTTCCAGCTCTCGTAGTGATGCCAGGTTGTGTTTGTGGTTATAATTTAAGTTTTTTGTTCCCGCTGAAGTGGGCGGGTTGTTTGACGGGTTGTGTGACGTTTGATTCGGGGGACGTTCTGGGGGCGGTGTTTGCGTGACGCGCTGCGAGCAACTAGCCCGACAGTGGAAACGCGACATGATTTCGGCCTCATTTCTCAACCTCCCGGGCTATTGGCCCGGCCTGGCCTGATTAAAGCCCTGGCTCGCACTGGCCCGATAGTGGAAATGCGGCTATTGATGCTCTCAACATGTAAACACTGAAAT